>NC_142944.1:23319504-23382723 GCF_046866305.1 Octopus bimaculoides | reverse complement strand
GAGTGGGAGAATTGTATTTTAAAATATGGAACGCCTCCGTTAGGCAAAGCTTGCAGTTGGAGCGTTGGCCCTGGTATGGAGTTCCAGAATCTAAGATGGACCATTTTAAGGTGTATTGGGTATTTTTGCTTTTGAGGTGATGAATATGATTGGCTAATGTTGTAGATTTACTGTGTTTGTTGTATCTAAAAGAGTGCATATGTGCTGCATAACGATGTTTAAAGTTTTTAGTTGCACCAATGTATCTAGCAGTAGAATTATGTAATAGATTTCTCACAGTGCATTTATATATTACATTGTATCTTACGCAATGGGCTTGAAGCGGACAGATAGTCCCGGAGCGACAGTTACAAGTGTAGGGGGCTAGAGGGCTGCGTATGCTGGTGGGTGAGTTATTATTATTGGAGGTTATGTTATTGGGGGATGTGTAGGAATCTAGATCAATGGAATTATTGTTATGGCTATTTGTCCTATTAATGTTATTATTGGTATTGTTATTATCTAGAATATTAATGGGTTGGGATCCATTGTGGTTTTGTTCTAGTGTACGAGCGTTAGTGTTAGAAGAACGTATATTAATGTCCGTGTTGGGTGTATGTGTGGGTCGGGTGCTGGCGCTAGCATAGTTATGGTTGCTTAAGTTTTGGTAATAGAGCGAGAGTTTATGTTTGTTAGATTCAAAGTTAGGAGTGGTAGAATACGATAATTTTAAAGTGGATCTGTTGAATATATAGTGGTATTTGTGTTGTCGTGGGAAGTTAGAATCTAGTATTTTAAAGAAAGATTTGGCTAGGTTCCTAGTGTTAAGAGAGAATGGGGGGGTGTACCACAGGATGGAGCGGCCACCGCTTTTTTGGGGGGTTCTGTGCATGTTGTAATTAAGGTGTTTAGGTGGAGGGCAGTTGTCTATACTTTTGGTAGGGCTAGCTGATTTAAACATCTTAGATTTAGCCCTAGTGTTATAAGTGTGATTGTGGGTTCTGTTTGGATATGTGGGTGGTTGGTTGTGGTTTTGATTGATGTTATGTCTTTGGGGTGCGATTTGTGATATAAATTGTTTAAGTCTGGTGTTATGGATGTATTTTATTTGTTGGGAGAAACCACTAGCCGCTAGTGCTTGATTGTAGTATGGAGCGTGATTGTTAAAGATTTCTTCGGAAGAGGCTATATCAGATATGCGGGTAGAGATACCTATGATTAGAGAAACCAGCATGTGTTGGATGTCACTTGTCTATGTACCATTTAGCAGTTTTCACTTACTAATGTTCTAAAGGAAGTGGAGGAGGAGAAGTTTCTTATTTCCACACATCTTTTGGCTAACAAACCTTTCTCTAAGTGCCTATAAGTTGCCCCCTAATTATGAAAAATAACCGAACTTCAGAACAATTGTATAAAATCCCCTAAACATGGGAAATCAATATTTTTGGGCATGTGGTATGAAAAAGGAATCCAATGTAAGTAGTTAGGATTAAGAAGGGCATCCAGCTGCAGAATTCACGCCAACATGGTCATTGAAGCACAATGCAGTCCCTGGCCCCACTAGATCCTGTCAAACCATCCAACTCATGCCAGCTTGGAACATAGATGTTAAATGAGGAGGATGAGGAGAAGGCAGAAGATGAATGCAACGTGCTTGGATTCTCAGCAATCCACACCCCAGTCAGGAAACTAACTTTGTTTATAGACAGAAGCAATAGCCAAAGGTGCCGCGAGCGGAGGTTTCACAGTATTCTGGTTGGAATACCTGTTGTGGTCCTTAGGCCTCGTAAAAAGTCAGTGGCAAGCTACTTCTCTTAGTTTGTCAAAAATGTCTTGGATATGGTAAGTGATATGAAACTGGAAGATGGTACTTCCATATTGGAGGGAGATTATGTATTTAAGTGACATAATCATAATCAAAGACCCTTACATTGTGACTATTAACAAGAAAAACCTGTCTATATAGGGATAAGCATATGTATGTGGCTAAGAAGTTTGCTCTGAAATGATTGAAGAGCTAGCCTGCAATAAACTAGCATTCCATCCAGGAAGGAGTGTTGTCACCTCAATTACCTGCTTATGAGTCCTGTGGTTCATGACAAACCTAAGAGATCTTGATCTTGATGGTTCTACAAAATGGTTTCACAACCAGACATTCTGCCAGATATAATCAAACTAATGTAAAATGTCTTATTGTTTAGTTCCTTAATTTCAATGGTGTATGAAGAATTATTTAAGACTGCTTTGTAAATGGTTCTTACAATATATCGTTATTAATTTATGGCTTTACTAAAATCTGCAACTTTGATTTTAATTTACTTCAAGGCACTACTCCATCCTCTGAAGAGAACAGTCCATTTCAGCAAGATAAAGAGAGGCTTTTCGATCGCCAAGCCTCTCAGGCCGATGCCGCCCGTCCATTCTTGCAAGCTCTCGCTGAAGGTAAACTTCAAGACCCTTCCGTTAAGGCCATCCTGTCTCTTATAGAAAGATATTCAAAACAGCAGCACAACAATATACGAATTGAATTTCCTCCTGATCATCCTGTAGAAGAAGTCAGCCGGTGAGTAAACATTGCCAGTTTCTGTATTTCTCCCCACTCTCGCAGACCCTGGTTGCCTCCTTTTCTTGCAACCATTGTTACTCTAGCTCCTGCAGCCTCTCATTGCCTCCCTTCTCTCACAACTTCCACTACCTTTCCCACAAATCACCTCCAATTTCTCACAGGATCCCATCAACTACTACATCTTGAAGCCAGCCTCCATCACCTCCCCATTCTTTGCCCCCACACTACCTGTCCCCACTTTACACCCTGTTGCCTGCCCCTCTTCACAACTTTTTTTATCCTCTTTTCACCCTTAATGGCTCTTCATCTTTGTACCCTCCCAATGTATTGTTGTTTACTTATTGTGACTCTTCACATATTTTCATACCTGCCGATGTTAATAAATCACTAATTCTTCTCTTTTATTTTACATTATCAGTTTGTTCCTGTCTGTACTTCTGAAGCACCATGATCTTGGCCATGTTGCTCTGAATCTCATTGATCATGTGAATGAAGATTCCTGTGCCAAGATAGTCTTGCCACGTGCAATGGTAGAATTGGTGAAAATTGTTGGGCAAGCAAGATGGTCCTTGATCAAAGTAATTAATTTTTTTTATATATACTCAGAATTATTGGATTCCTCTAATTTACTTACTCAAGTATTTGTATTTAAAGATTTTTCATCCAACAAGAGCCACACCCTATTTAAGATAAATACTAAATGGTATGTTTGTGTGTGTGTCTATGCATGAAACTCAAGTCATGAGACATACTCTCAGCTTCAGTTTCATATCTTCTCCCTGGATAGAATGCCAGTTTTTCTAGTCTCATCTCTCTCCTGCTCCCTCTTACACTTTTGCTGATTCCTCTCTCTCTCTCTCTCTCTATCTCTATCTCTCTCTCTCTCTATCTCTCTCTCTCTCTCTCTCTCTCTCTCTCTCTCTCTCTCTCTCTCTCTACCTCCTCTGCAGCAGCACACCTATTTCTGCCTCATTCTAGGTCACTCTTTCTCCTCTCTCTCACTGGGTAACCATGTACCTCCTCTATAGCAAGATATCTATTTCTCTGTCACACTCTAACCTTTTATCTGACCTGGTACTGGATCACCTCCTCAAATATTCCCTCGGTTATAGCAAAACACCTGTTTCTGCCTCTCTGTCTCTTTGTTACCCTTTAACCTTTTATCCTCTGACATGAGTTCTCCTCCTCAAGTACCCCTACCCCTCTGAAAATTCCTTGTCTTGTAAGTTACTTGGTGACTCTGTCAGTGTTGGTGCCACATAAAAAGCATCCAATCCACACTGTAAAGTGGTTGGCATTTGGAAGGGCAACCAGCTGTAAAAATCATGCCAAAACTAACCTCACCTGTGCTAGTGCTGTGTAAAAAGCACTGAGTCCACTCTGCGGAGTGGTCAGTGTTAGGTGTATCCAGCTGTAAAATCCCTGCCAAAACAGACACAGTAGTCTTGAGTATATTTTATATCTGGCCAGCTCCTGTGAACCATCCTACTCATGCATGCATGCATGGAAGATGGACATTAACTGATGATGATGATGATGATATTTATATATATGTATAAAAACTTTATCCATTATCAATTTTATAGTTCTTAATAGTGGTCTGGCTACTTTGATATAAGATTTTGATTTTATGAGGGACTTATTTTTTCTTTTTATTACCAAGCTTACTCATTTTTTCATAAATACTAGAGACTTCCTAGTTCTATATGTGTACATCAAAAATATAGGAAGAATGTATTAATATACTTATTTCATTAACAAGTAGACATTACTTTCAGTCCTCCTGATGCATCTTGTGTTGTGCCTAATATATATATAGACATCATTTTTAGCTGTAGAACTTGAAGCAAATAAAGCTATAAAGAATAAAGACCCCCCCTTTGGTCATGAATGACCATGGGGTTGCACCTAGAAAGTTCCCCTCCAAAGCATAAGTCTGGGCAAGGTTGCTTGTGGAAGACCAGCAGCCACATATGCATACCCAGTCTTCCCTCTCCATGCCACCGATGTTATCCAAGGGAAAGGTTATGGCATATACAACTTGGCACCAGTGGTGTCACAATTCATTTCTACAGATGAGTGAACTGGAGCAATGTGAAATAAAGTGTCTTGCTCAAGAACACCACTCACAGCCTGGTCCAGGAATCAAATTCCTAAGTGGATGCCCGATGCTCTAACTACTGAACCATGTGCCTTCACTAAAGTTATAAATAATAATAGCATGTAAACCCTTTTTGGATTTTAAAAAAAAGTCAAAGGCTGCTAGTGAGACATGAATTCATGTCTTCTATGAATGTGACATTCTACCATTGGACCGAAGTAATCCTTTGAAATTCTCTATCCATTTTAGAAGCTTTGTTCTTTCTAGTGGGAAATGAATGTTTGCATCAGAAGAATTTGAAAACTTTGCGAGTACATGAAATAATTCATTTTTAGGTGTAGAACTTGTAGTAAATAAATAAGACTAAATAATTGCATGTAATGTATTGTTTAATTAATTGACAAGCCAGAAAAAATACAAATATGCAAATGAAGCCACCAACTTGAGGTTAGCTAAATTTATGACTGCTTTAATATTCTGTGCTGTGATTTGAGAAAGAAAGTGGGTAAAACATTCAAAGATTCCCCATAAAAACCAAACTTCCCACCTCTTTTTCTGTTCAACAAAATCCTAAAAGGAATGTTTTTAAATTTTTATTTCACTAACAGCTCAACTTTATAATCTTTTAATTTATTTTCATTTTTCAGTTTTGTAAGCCTCATAACTCAATACAATTGTTCTTTTGACAGTATCTAATTACATAAGAGGAATAGTGAAAAAAAGTTTTGAATAATGTTGAATGATGCAAGTCAAGTTGTAGTGATATTGTGCTGAGGAAGACATTGTCAGTAAATGGATTATGGTCATAGTCAGGGATGGGATTTGATATAAATGTTGACTACATTGGAACCATATTGGTAACACAATTTCCACTGTTATGAAAATTAAGAAACTCAGTTTCTGTGATTCTGTGATGTGTTTTTACATGTTATTCTACTAACTATTCCAGGCACATCAAGACCAAGGACAGTCTTATAAAGAAGTTTGCGCTCCTGTGATAGAAAGATGCCATTTTCTTTTTAATGAACTTCGACCAGCAATTGATAATGAAATTAGTGTTCTATCTCGCTCAAAGATTCTGAAGACTATGCCAAGATGGAAGAACATTATACAAAAAATGATGGATTCAAAGAAGAAATTAAAAAGTAATTAGAATTTTTTTGTTTGCATAAAAATTCTTTCTCAGTTTTGCATAAATGTGTCAAAGGTTTTATTGTTTCTTTTTTGTTTTATTGTATTATAGAATACAAAGAAAGAATTGATCTTATTTTGTGTAGTGGCCTTCACCCTTAGCTGTAGCACTTGTATGTGGGTGATTTAGAATAGTGATAGTGATAGAAAATGCTTACCATCCAGCCCATGCTAGCATGGACATTGAATGATGATGATGATGATCTAACTCATCAACACAACCTGGCAAGTCATTAGACTGCAACCATGCTGGGGCACCGCCTTCTTACAAATTTTTCATCCTAAGCCAAATGTTATTTTAAAATTTTAGTTATCTTTAATTATCAAGACAATTGATTAATCATAATGCTGTCTGGTGAGGCAAATAATCAATCTCAGCTAGTTAACATTTGATTGGAAAATGTCATAGTGTGAGAATTCTGTGTTTATCAAGGCTCCAGATTTTATAGATATTCTAGAAGCTACTAAAGGCTTAATTATTAAACACTCTTTATGATGGTGAATTCTTATCACCCCATAGAACTTACATACAGTTGTGTATACTGGGTCAGTGAAAGATAAGAGATTTTGTAATAAATTGTTGGTCTGTAAGCCAAACTTTGATTGTCAGTTTGGAATATATTTCACAACCATTCCCACCTCCTAAGAAAACTGCTGAAATAGAATTAAATTGAAGAGATGTACAGGCATGGCAGTGTGAAAAGAAGTTTGTTTTCTAATTACAAGGTTTTGGTTTCAGTCCCATTGTATGGCACCCTGGGCCATACAATACTCTCTTAATATAGTGCCAGACTGACCAAAGCCTTGTGAGTGTTGGATTTGGAAGAATGTGTGTGTGTGTGTTACTGTAATACAAGCAGTCCTTCTTTTCCAATCTTCTGAAAAAACATGTCTGGTCATGGGGAAATATTACCTTATGTGAAAATGTTTGAGGGCTGGCATCAAATAGGGCATTTGGCTGCAGAAAATCTGCCTCAGCAAATTCTGTCCAACCCATATGAGCTTGGAAAAGTGGATATTTAGTTGATGGAAACACAAACAAATCCATCATATATGTGTGTGTATCTTTCTGTCTGTGTTTGTCCCCCCACCATGCTTGACAACTGATGTTGGTATGTTTACATCTTGCAACTTAGCAGTTTGGCAAAAGAGACAGATAGAATAAGTACCAGGCTTAAAAAAGTCTTAGGGGTTGATTCATTCAACTAAAATTCACCAAGGCAGTGCCCCAGCATGGCCTCAGTCTAATGACTGAAATAAGTAAAAGATAAAAAGGTGCAGGCATGGCTATGTGGTAAGAAACTTGCTTCCCAACCACATGGTTTCAGGTTCAGTCCCACTGCATAGCACCTTGGGCAGTTCTCTTCTACTGTAGCCTCAAGCCAACCAAAACCTGGTGAGTGGATTTGGTAACTGAGTGGATATCGGAAACCAAAAGAAGCTTGTCGTATATATATGTATATATCTATGTGTGTGCCTTTGTGCCTGTGTTTACGTCCCTGTAACTTAGTGGTTCAGCAAAGAAAGACCAATAAAATTAGTACAAAGCTTTAATAAAAAAAATTCCTGGAGTCAATTTGTTCGGCTAGTAACCCTTCAAAGTGGTGCCCCAGCATGGCTGCAGTCAAATGACTGAAAGAAGTAAAAGAATATGTATTGTTGTTAACCACTCAGCTGTGATGTAGGCTGTAGAGTAAATTATTTTTGTTCAGTGTGGTCAACTGTAGCAACAAACAGTCAAATTATTTTACTCAGAAGCATAATACATTAACAATAGCCACTCAATCTAACAGCCATCGTAATATCAACATAGACATTTAGCAATTTCTTTGTAATTGAGTGATTGTTGGAGATGAACATGTGAAAGTGCTTGATTGCTGTTGACTTGGTGATTCGTTGGATGGTTTGGTGAAGCTTTGATTGCATCATGGACAGCCTATTCAAGTTAAATCTTTTATTTTAAAAATTTAGATTTATAATTTTTGCGTTATGCTTCTCTATCATTTAAATTGGTATCTCATATTTATCTCTCTTGAGTTAAAAACAAAAATGGGTTACTGTGCCCTATTTATTGCAAAAAGGCCAATCAAATTGGTCAAACAGCTTTTATTCTTTAGTAGGATATTTTATAATATTAATAATGATTGGGGTTGGGTGGAGGAGAAGGAAAATGTTTTCCTAATTATAATATTGAGTAATTTTTTTTACAATATAAAGTATTTTTTTTGTCATCAATGTGACTAGTATAATATTAAATGAGTTTAATGTCAGAGTGGTTGGAAGGGCATCCAGCTGTAGAAACTCTGCCAAATCAGATTGGAGCCTGGTGTAGCCATCTGGTTTTACCAGTCCTCAGTCAAATCGTCCAACCCATGCTAGCATGGAAAGCGGACGTTAAACGATGATGATGATGTCTTCACTTAAAATTCCAATTGCATATCCATTTGTGATACTTTAAAGAGATATTAAATAATCAGCCCTCAGTAATTGATTGGTTCTATATTAATCCCAAAATAATGAGAAAAAAATTAATCTTGGCAGGGTTTTAACTCTCTATATAAACAGCCATAAGTAAAATCCAGCAGACATTTTTTTCAATGTTTTGACAATTCTACCAATCCACTAACCATATAAGAATTTCTATATCAATTCTTTCTACTCTAGGCACAAACCTGAAATTTTGGTGAAGGGGTATAGCTGATTACATCAACCTCAGTGCTTGGCTGGTTCCTATTTTATTGGCCAAAAAGGTTGAAAAACATAGTCAATCTTGGTGAAATTTGGACTTAGAATGTGAATAATGATAATCCAATTTAGTTACTTTATAATTTTTTAAAATGTTTTACAAACGTCTTGATGTTCCTCAATATATGTCCATGTTTATAAATAGAGTCAGTAACTGATATATTCTTTTACTTGCTTCAGTCATTTGACTGCAGGGACTTATTTTTTAAAGCTTAGTACTTATTCTATGAGTCTCTTTTGCCTAACTATTAAGCAATAGGGACATAAACACACCAACACTAGTTGTTAAGCAGTGATGGGGGGGACAAACTCATCCACTTTGCTTCCATGAGGCCCAATGCTCAAAAGGAACTCAGCCACTTTGCCTCTGTCAGGACCAACGCTCAAAAGGAACTCAGCTACAATGCCTCCATGAAGCCCAACACTCAAAAGGTACTCAGCCACGTTTCCTCTGTGAGGCTCAACATTCAAAGGTGGATTTTTTTACGTGCCACCAGCATGGGTGCACTTGGCTTGATGGGTACTCTTAAGCAGAGCACATCGCCAAAGGTCTCGGTCACTAGTCATTGTCTCTGTGAGGATCAAAGTTCGGAGGTCATGCTTCACCACCTTGTTCCATGTCTTCCTGGGTCTACCTCTACCTCAGGTTCCCTCCACAGTTAGAGATCAGCATTTCTTTACACAGCTGTTCTTGTCCATATGCATCACATGACCATATCAGCACAGTTATATCTCTTGCACACCACATCTGATTCCTCTTATGCCTAACTTTTCTCTCAAGATGCTTACACTCTGACAAACATGCATACTGACATTGCACATCCAGCGAAGCATGCTGGTTTTATTTCTCTCAAGCCTACGCATGTCCTTGGCTGTTATGACCCATGTTTCACTGCCATGCAGCTGTTCGCACACAGGCATCAAACAATCTGCCTTCAACTCTGAGAGAGAGGCCCTTTGTTGCCAGCAGGGGTAGACCTTTGAACTTTGCTCAGCCTAATCTTATTCTCACAGCTACACTCTTAGAACAACAACCTCCACTACTAACCTGGTCACTTTGATACCAGAAGCTATCTACTACCTCCAGCTTGCCCCCCCCCCCCCCGGCAGTTGATGGAGTCTATTTTCCACACATATTCAGCATTTACTATGCCTGTGGACTTTCCACATACAAAATTTACTTTCTCTGTTAACCTTCCTTTGATACTGCTGCATCTTTTGTGTGTCCGAAGCTTACACTAGGTGCATCTTATGGAGTTTCTACCTTCGCCTTTTCTACAGATTGACCAGGGCCATCTACCTGAGGGGATTTGTGTGTATATATATATATATATATATATATATATATATATTTATGTGGAGAATGGAGCAACAAATACAAGAAAAAGCAATATTGTTGGACTAGTTAGCCTATCACTTACCTATATATATATATACATACACATACAATGGGCTTCCTTCTGTTTCCATCTACCAAATCCTCTCACAAAGCTTTGGTTAGTCTGAAGTTATAGTAGAAGACACTTGCCCAAGGTGCCATGCAATGGGACTGAATCCGGAATCATGCCTGTGCCTTTTTTTTTTTTTTTTTTTTTCAATTCATCACACACCTTTGGACTGGCAGAATCATTAGAGCATTGCATGAAATGCCTTGTGGTATGTCTTCTGTCTTTTTGTGTTCTGGTTTCAAATCCTGCTGAGGTTAACTTTGCCTTTTTTCCCATCTGGGAAATAAAATACTGTTTCAGTCAACATTATTTACATTATTTACATTTGACGGATATTCGTCCTCATCTTGTTTGTTGTTAACACAACGTTTTGGCTGATATACCCTCCAGCCTTCGTCAGGTGTCTTGGGGAAATTTCGAACCTGGGTTCTCATTCCTATCGATGTTACTATTATTATTATTATTATTATTATATTATTATTATTATTATTATTATTATATTATTATTATTATTATTATTACTATTATTAACCAGGTCGCTGCCGTGAATCGAACTCGGAACCTTGGGGTTAGTAGCCCGCGCTCTTAACCACTACGCCATATGCCCGTGGGCAATTATGGGGTGAATTTTAAGGCTTATAAATCTATTATTTTTCTATCCTTCCTCAATACCGGTTCCCATATGCTATTCATATCTGCACTCGGTCTGCTTAGGAGGTTGTTGTGTCCTAGCATATGTGCTGCTTCTTTTAGTTTTCGTATTTTCCAGTGTTGTTCCCTGTCTATTATTTTAACTTCATCCCACAGGGGGAGGTGGTTTCCATTTTTCCATACATGATCAGCTATACCCGATTTATCGATATCTCCTCGTGTTACAGCTTTGCGATGTTCTTCTACCCTTATTTTGAGGGGGCGACATGTTTCGCCTTTGTATAACCTATCACAGCTGCATGGGATGGAGTACACGCAGTTTTTGGTCATATTCTCTTCTGTTAGTGGTTTTACCCGAAGGAGATATTTGCGAAGTGTTGTATTGCTCTTGAATACTGCCCTGATGTCATATGGGCCGCATATCTTTTCTATCTTTTCGGAGAGGCCTTTCACATAGAGTAGACAGACTGTAGACAGTTTATTGGTTTCATCCTCTCTTTTCTTCATAATTGGAGTAGATAGTATGTTCTTGGGGTAGTTGTTTCTTAATAGATTGTTACTGAGCTTGATCATTTCCTCGTGGTGGGTATCACGATCGCTACTTATATTCTTTGCTCGGTGTTTTAGGCACTGAGCAATTCCTCTTTTTACACTGTATGGATGGTGGGAATTGAAGTTAAGGTATCGTCCAGTGAAGGTTGGCTTGCGATACTCGGTGCATGAAGTTAAAATAATAGACAGGGAACAACACTGGAAAATACGAAAACTAAAAGAAGCAGCACATATGCTAGGACACAACAACCTCCTAAGCAGACCGAGTGCAGATATGAATAGCATATGGGAACCGGTATTGAGGAAGGATAGAAAAATAATAGATTTATAAGCCTTAAAATTCACCCCATAATTGCCCACGGGCATATGGCGTAGTGGTTAAGAGCGCGGGCTACTAACCCCAAGGTTCCGAGTTCGATTCACGGCAGCGACCTGGTTAATAATAGTAATAATAATAATAATAATAATATAATAATAATAATAATAATAATAATAGTAACATCGATAGGAATGAGAACCCAGGTTCGAAATTTCCCCAAGACACCTGACAAAGGCTGGAGGGTATATCAGCCAAAACGTTGTGTTAACAACAAACAAGATGAGGACGAATATCCGTCAAATGTAAATAATGTAAATAATTCCTCATCTCTTAAATATAGAACTGTTGTATCAGTCAAGTACTAAAGTCAATAATCATTTCTAATTAAGAAAGAGTTGGGTAGTCAATTATATTAAGTGGGTAGGTTGCTTTGGTGAAATCATTAGAGCATCAGAGAAAATACTTTGCAATGATTTTTCTAGCCCTGCACATTCTGAGTTCAAATCCTGCCAGTGTCATCTTTGTCTTCCTCCTTTATAGGATTATTGTTATCAACTAATCTTTCTCCCACTCAAATGTTTTGGCCTTGTGCCAAATTCAGAAATTATTGTTTTCATTATTATTGTTTTACAAAGCTACAGCTTATTTAGCAGTAGTTTTATATCTCTGACACTTTTTATGAATTTTTTTGCCTAAACTTACAGAAGTACCTGACTTCAAAGAGGATAAAGATATAGAAAAATTACAGCAACAGCTTACTGGAGTTGCTCTGAGTGATAGCAGTCATGACAGGACTGATGAAGATCCTGATGATGAAAATGAAGTGAAGGTGTTTGGGAAAGATCAAGCAAAGGTTGGGGAACTCACTGAAACACTGTTCACATCAGTAGAAAGTGAAATAGAGAGAGTTTGTCGACAAACTGTTATGCATAGATATGATGTCCACAGGCAAAACAATGACTTTGATGGTGGGAAGCTAAAACAAACATCGGAAAAAAAGGTGTGTATTTTTGTCTCATTTTCTTTTTCTGCTTTGTGTGTTTCAATGTGTGTGTGTGTGTGTGTGTGCGTGTAAATTCCATGAACAACTTGGACGACCATGATAAACTTTCTACAGCAGAAACGAAGCATTGGGAGGTTGCTACTCCTGGATATGACACTAGTTCATCACAAGGTTACTCCAATTTCTGCTGTTGGTACTAATTTTCAGCTGAATTGACTGGAACAGTGTAAAATGCAAGTGTCTTGCTCAAGGACACAATGTGCAGCCTAGTTCAGAAATCAAATGCATGACCTTCCAATCTTGAGTGCAACATCCTAACAACTGGACTATATGCCCCCCTCCCTCCCTCTCCCTCTCTCTCTCTCTCTCTCTCTCTCTCTCTCTCACTCACACACACACGTGTGTGTGTGTGTGTGTGTGTACATGTTTGTGTAGGGGATGTTTGCAATGTATTGTATTTGTTTTGCTGCTGGCTGGAAAAGACTTAATTTTTTTCTATTATAATGTAATTATAAATTTTGATTTTTTTTAAATATTTGTGGCGGGGATCATTTATACTTATTTTTTTAAGTACTTCCAACTTCAAATTCTGTATTCTGTAGCAAAATGGCCTTCAGTGAAGTAGACTTAATAATTTTGTGAAACACCTTAGGTGTGAATAGAATAAAAGATTAACTTTACTTTTCATCCTTCTAGAGTTGATAAAATACAGTACTAGTGAAATACTGGAGCAGATTTATTTTTATAAAACATCATAGATGAACAGAATTATTATAGGAGACTAAGTTTACCTTTCATCCTCCTTGGGTTTGATAAAATATAGTACCACTGAAGTACTGAAGTAAATTTAATATTCCTCTAAAAGTTAGTTTTAGTTTTCAATCATAATTCCATTCATGTGAAAGGAATTATAATTGAAGATTAAAACTAACTTTACCTTTCATCCTTCTAGTGTTGATAAAGTAGAGTACCAGTGAAATATTGGGGTAGATTTAATATTCCTATAATTGACCCCTAGATATAAATATCTGGAATGATAAAATATAGTACCTGAAGTAGATTTAACATTCCTATTAAATACCCTAAATGTGAATGAATTATAAAAGATTATGACTAACTTTACTACTGGAGTGTGTGTGAATGTTGATAGTCCTCAGTTTGTCATCACTTGAGTGAAACAGTAGTGACACTGACTTTTGTTTTTGATATTACAACTGGTTGCTGATTTCAAGAATCTCTGATATAAAGAAATACCTTACTTGTAAAACAGGTAAAGTGTGGCAGCAGGAAGAACATCCAGCCATAGAATCCAACCTATACTAACAAAGAAAAATGGATGATGAGCAATTGAATGAACACACACGGCCGCCCCCCGCCCCCGCGCACACACATACACACACATCATTATCATTGTCATCATAATTATCATCATCATCATCATTAACATCATCATCATTATCATTTTATCATCCTCTTTTCCATGCTTACATGTGTCAGATGGAATTCATTGAAGGAGATTTTCTACAGTCAGATGCTTTTCCTGTCACTAACCCTCACCTGTTTCCAAGCAAGGTAATATTTCCTCATGGCTAGACCTGTTTTCATGGAAGATTGAAAATGAACAATGCTGCTTCTATGATGGTGGCACTTGATCATAACAGTCATGCAATGTTAAGATAATGAGACACAAACACACACACGACCACATACCCATATACATACTTTCAGGGAAATAATCCTGTTCAATATAGAGAAATAGTGTGGGTAGAAATTCCATATGGTGTACCCAGTGCAAGTTATGGATGCATAAGAGGTGCAGTAAAATTGCAGGGAAGTTAACAGAAAAAAAAAAGAACAGTCTTTGTGTGTGGTAGGTGTTCAAGTACAATAAACACATAGATTGTACAGGAAATAGATTTCTTCAGATGTCCAAGGGGATTCTTAGAGGTAGTAAATAGTTTTCATTATCTAAGTGACCAAATTAGCAGCAAAGACAGTTGGTCTGAAAACATAGTTGCTAGAATGAGAACCAGGTGAGCTTTGTTGGTAACAAAGGGCTGCTCCCTCAGAGTAAAAGGCAGATTGTATGATTCCTGTGTATGGACTGTTATGCTACATGACAGCTAAAAATGGGCTGTAACTGCAGAGGGCATGTAAAGGCTTGGAAGAAATGAAGCCAGCATACTCCCCTAGATGTACAATGTCAGTGTGCATGTATGATAGAGAGTAAATGTTTTAAGAGAAAAATTGAGTATAAGAGGCATCAGTTGTACTGTACAAGGGAGAAGATTGTGCTGGTGTGGTCATATGATGCATGTGGATGAGGACAGCTGCGTAAAGAAGTACTGATCTCTAAATGTTGAGGGAACCCGTGGAAGAGGAAGACCAGGAAGATGTGGGAATAAATGGTGAGAAATGATGTTCAAATGTTGAGACTCAGAGAGGAGCTGACAAAGAGCCAAGAGAATTGGTGATTTACTGTGCTTGAGAAGACCTACCCAGCTAAGTAAAATCCAGGACATAAAGGTGTGCCCATTATGTCCATGCTCCTCCCATAACCCATCTTCCCTGTACCTCCCCCTTTCCATTTACCCATGCTTGCCTTTGCAGTATTCCCTGCCACCATTCTATCTCATGTACCTATCTGTACAAAGTATGTCCCTGATGAATCCCTTCTTCACAACATATTCTCCTAATACCCACTCCCTCTACCAGTGCCCTCTCATTACATCCCCCTACCTCTATCTCCCACTCTCCTTTCAAAATCTTGTGAATTCTCTCACCTATTCACCCTCTCCAATTCCTGATCCACTTCACTATATACAATTCCCTGTTAACTTGGGTGTACAGCCCCTGCTGATTTCCCATCACACCTTCACCAGCTTTTCTCTCTCTCTCTCTCTCTCCTTTCTCTTTCTCCACCCAAGATAGCCACGTCTCTCTTCTAGTGCCAGATACCTTTTTGTCTTTCAAAACTTCTTCCCTACCATCCCCAGTTTAGGGTTCTTGTCCTGCAAGTTATTTTGTAACCTCACTACTGTTGGTGTCATATACAAAGCTAGTAAACTCTGTTAAGTGGTTGGCATTAGCAAGAGCATCATACTGTACAAACAATGCCCAAACAGACAGCAAAGCTTGCTGCAGTCTTCTGACTTGCCAGTTACTGTCAAACCATCCAACCCATGCCATCATGGATCTGTCTTCCATGCTGACATGAGTTGGACAGTTTGACAACTAACCAGAGGGCTGCGGTGAGCTCCAATATCTACTTTGGCCTTGTATCTATGAATGTATGACCTCCTATCATCAACCACTTTACAGAGTGAATTGGATGCATCTTTCATGGCATTGACACTAGTGAGGTCATCAAGCATCTAAGGGGAGGAGACTATTCCACTGAGTGGGTTTGTAGTAGAGAGGGAGATGGCTTTGTGCCAGGTGTTGAGAGACTAAAGTATGACAGAGAAACAGGACCAGATGTTTTACTGTAGGGGAGATACATGGCTACCCCAGCATGGCTCTCCATCGGTTACAAGTGTTCTGTTGATTCAATCAACCAAACAGCCTGCTCATGAAACTAACATGTAAGTAGCAGACACATGTACTCCTTAATGTAGTTGTCAGGGAGGTTCAACATGCGTCACAGAGTATGACAAGGCTGGCTCTTTGAACTACAGGTACAACTCATTTTTGCAAGCTGAGTGGATTGAAGTAATGAGTAATTAAGTGTCTTGCTCAAGGATACACTGCATCACTCCAAATTGAATATATGGCCTTATGATCATGAGTCAAATTACCTGAGCCACCTTCTCAGAAAATGGAAACAGGATGATGGAGATAAGGTGTGAAGATGTACCCTCATGGTACAAGATGGTTGTTGAAGAGAGAATAGGGTCAGAGAATCAAAGCAGGATAGATGCAAGAGTGTGAAAGATAATCAAGACTGGATAGATGTGAGAGTGTGAAAGGTGATTGACTGATGGTTAGAGATGAGGATAGAGGTGAATGATGAACATGTATGGAGTTGAAGTTGATGGGTAATCTCAGTTTGGGAGAAGGAGGCAATAGGTGGAAGTACACAAAGAGTGGGAGTTGGAGAGCTTCAGTATAATTAAAATGTAGATAGCTGAGAAATAGGGAGATAATAGGAAGTGTGAGGAGAGGAGAGATGTAGGCACAGTAACAGACAGAGGTCAAAGGTATCTAGGGTAGGACATAGTGAGTGAAACCAAAGGTACTGGGGGCTATTGATGGCAGCTATGAAGTGTTCAGTGGAAAATAAAATGTTAAGTGATAATGTTGGGAGTGTGAGATGGGTGACAAGAGAGATGATTGCAAGGGAAGGAATAACTGGTTGCACAAAAGGGGAATGGAACATGAAGTTTGCTTCCCAACTACATGGTTCCAAGTTCAATCCCACTGCACAGCACCTCAGGTGTCTTCTACTATAACCTTGAGCTAGCCCAGAGCTTTGTGAGTAGATTTGGTAAATGAAAACTGAAAGAAGCCTGTCATGTGTGTCTATATGTTAGTGTCTGTGTTTGTACCCCATAACTTTGCAGTTTGGCAAAAGATACCAGGCTTAATAAAAAGTCCTGAGGTAAAGTCTTTCATCTAAAATTCTTCAAGTCAATATTCCTGCATGGCTACAGTCTAATGATTGAAACAAGTAAAAGGTAAAAGATATCATATATAATATTAAATATATATACAAGAAGTGTGGGTTTGTGACCCACTGGCAGCCTTCCACTTTTACCATTTAAGGGATTTTTTAAACTCAATATTCTGCATGCTATAGCTTTATCTACTTTGGTTTCCACTGTTAAAAAAACGATTTATATATATATATTTAGCGGAAAAACGTTTATAATTATGAACAAGTCACAATTATAACTAAGGGGGAGAAAAAAACCTTACATGTTAAAAATAGCTACCAAAACTGCTATAAGGCCATTATATCACTCAGTTTTTATCTTGAGGAGAAATAATATATCTTCAGGCAACATGGCAAATAGCAGTTTTGGCTGGTATTTTTAATATGTAAGGGTTTTTTTTAACATTCTTAGTTATAATTGTGACATGTTCATAATTATAAATGTTTTTCCTCTTTATATTTTATGATAACATGTTTGGCCGTTGATATATTCATAAATAATCTCAATCCTTCGTAATGTTTTTACATTACTCTCTACTTATATATATATATATATATATATATATATATATATATTACACACACACACACACACACACATATATATATTTATATACATATATATATATAGTAGATAATTATTTAGTGCTTCAGATTATTATTTTTTATTAAAAAATATTAAAAAAATTTTTTTTTCATATTTGATATTTAAGGTGTCCATTATCAAGATAACTTCTCTATTTCAGCCTGATAATTGGAGTCATGTTGTCAATGCTGTGTTAAGTAATGATAAATTTCGATGGTTGAAACAGAGGCTTACTGGTTCAAAACCAGAGTATGCACTTATGAATAAAATATTTGAATTCATTATGTGGGAACATCCAATTGACATTGAGAAACTTCGCTGCTCCCTGCATCATCAAGTGAGTGACGGACAAAATATTTTACGTTTTTTTTTTTCATTTGTCTTTTGTTTTCTTTTTATAAAAGATGTGTGCACACATGTGTCGTTGTTGTAGTTTAGTACAAGGTCAGTCTTGATCTTGCAGACCTTTGATCAGTATCATTCCAGCTGTGACTTTCCTTCTTTTTTTTATTTCCAGTCGTAGTCATAGTGTATCTAGAACTACATTATGTGTCCTTCCTTGCTTGTGACTGTATGGTAGAATTGATTGCTATTTGTAGCTAGCTGGTATAAATGCCACTTAGACACCTCTCAGTTTGGTTTGTGTTCATGTCTGTGGTGTGTTAATATAGTGCATGTGATATGGTGTTTGTGTGTGTGTGTGTGCGTGTATGTGTGTGTGTGTGCGTGTGTGTGTGTACAGTATCCAGTTTGTCCTACCATGTCTGGTTATTAGGATTACTATTTCACTTGATTATGTTTATTCTGGCATTCTACACTCTCCTGTAAACACATCTGGTCTGTACTACATTATGTTTGCCCCCTGGATAAGGATCTAACTTTTTCTAATCTCATTACTCTTTGAGAATCTACAGCCATATGATAGGCAACATATGTCAAAAATTGTGAAGAACCAGTTTTTCTTTTCTCTCCTTGGTATTGAACTTTCAACAGTTGTACTAGTGTTAGGGTTACTGTGTCAACATCTTTGATCTTCAGTGTCATTGCTTTTGGGTCAGGTGTTACAGTCAGACTTTACTAAATTTTAATCTTTTGCCTGTCCTGTGTATCATATGTGATACACAGGATATTTTTGCCTGACATTCATGCATCATATACGATAAACATTCCCAATTGTTTTCAATCACCAGAGTAACTTGGAACTTATGAAAGGAAAGCTTTATATTATTCAGGAAGTATGAAACTGACTCTCTGTTGATTACTATGATGAGGGTTCTAATTAATCCAATTAATGGAACAGTCTGCTTGTGAAATTAATATGCAAGTGGCTGAGCACTCCACAGACACATATATCTTTAATATAGTTCTCAGGGAAATTCATGACACAGAATGTGACAAGGCTGGCCCCTTTGAAATACAGGTACTACTCATTTTTGCCAACTGAGTGAAGTGAAGCAATGTGAAATAAAGTCTGAAGGGCACAACATGGTGCCAAGAATTGAACTCATCACCTTACAATTATGAGCCAAATACTCTAACCACTAAGCCATGCATCTTCACAAACATATGAAACAATGTGAAGCTAAAAACCTGAAAACAAGCATGGAAATTTAGAACAAACTTATGAAGATGTTGTGGACAGGCAAAGGGTTATGTTTTCTTTAGCTATCCTTACTGATGATTCATTACCACGTGGAATGTTGTTACATGTGAGAGATCTGAGGATGAGTGGAGAGCTTTTCCATTGGTTGGCCATCTGTAAAGCCATTTATACAATTGATAGATTTAGCTTGGCTAATTGAAATCCTTTCTTAATTTTTTTATAAATCTTTTTAATTCATCATCATCATCACTTCAAGGTTGATTCTTTCAGAGCAGTTTGGTTTAAGCAGATCAATTTAACATGTACCAAAAGGAAAAATATATACTCTGGGGATGGGGGACAAATGTTTTTTTTACACATTTTTTTGTTTAATTTTGCTTATTATTATATTAATTGTTCACTGATTATAGTTATAAAAAAAAATGTACATTAATTTTTTTTCTGTTCTAGGTTGAAAGAGCTAAACTGAGATTAAAAGGTATCCAAAACATGCTTATCTTGACTCATAAAGAGCATCTGATACCTTCAATAAAGTATTCTATATTATGTGGTTGGCTTGGCCTTCTTTCTCTCAGAAACAAAGTCTGGTATGTATCCTTATAATTTTCATTAAATTCTTTATTTTGAAAATTAAAAAATGCAGTTTTAGTAAAAAAAAGTTTACTTTACATTACCATGTTAATTTCAAGAATAGTGTATAATGTATTTTTGTTTTTATTTTTTTTTTGTTACCATATTTTTGTAGCAATACACTGCTTTTATTTCGGTTAATTTTGGAAATAATGAAGAATTAGTAAAATATATTTGTCATTATTTAGCTGCACTTTAAAACAGGATGTTTGCATTGTAGAACCAGGGTTGGTCACAAACAAGTTGGCATCAAAAGAATGATGACAGACATGAATGAAAGATCTGGAAGCTAGGTCATATGGCTAGGATATTTCTGTTGGAATACTCTGCATTTATTTCAATTAATTTTGAAAATAATGAAGAATTTAATATTTGTTAGCTAGTGTTTGGAAATTTTAACCCTTTAGCATTTAAACCAGTCATATCTGGCCCAAATATTCTACCTGTTTTGTGTTCAAACTGGTCAGATCTGACCTCTCACACCTAGCCTGCAATGTCTTTCTAAAAATAAATAATCACATCATTGAAATCTTGAAGCTGCAAAATAACAAATGTTTAATTAAAAGCAATGTGAATAAAGAAGCATTATACTCAACCGAGTAAGCTGAATGCTAAAGGTTTAATTTAGGTCTCTTTAATCCTTTTGTTTATATATCTTTTGAAATACATTGCCTTCAATTTATTAAGCAGGTGTTTGGAATATAAATTAACATGAAATTTTGATGGAAGGATTTAATTTAAATTACTTTAAAACTGAAGTCTGTATCATAAAAATCAATTGTGTTGTAAAAGGTTGATAGTTGCAATAGAGACATTAGTCTCTCTCTATCACCTTTCAACAAAATTATATATTAAGAAACAGTAGAACAATTAGTAACATAATAAAAATAAGTTTTATCTTGGTGATGCTTGGCTTTACAAATCCTGTGTCATTCAGCCTAGCAGCCGCTGGTTAACTTGTAATCGGCATCTGGATATTAAGAGCTTCGCTGAGGCATGCCAAAGGAGCAAGTAGTTGTCATGTCGAAAGTATCGCGCTAAAGAGGCTTAGAAAGCACGCGAAGCACTTTAAGTACTGGTTTTATTATGCATGTGCACTGAAGGGGCTTCTGGGAAGGCAAGTCTCTTGTGCATGCGTAGATTGTACTTCCTTAATGACGGCCATAATTTCGCGCCACTACAGTGTTGTTAGGCAGGTTGGTATCAAAAGGATCCAGAATAATTTAATTGATAATTGAATTAATATGAATAACATCATTTTAAAATAATAATTTTTTGCCCCAGCATGGTCACTACTTAGATAATGGAGAACATTTAAGAATACAAATGTTTTTGCATTTTTTACTTGTTCTAATGTTGCTAATATCAAATTTATTTCTTTTAAATTTTCAGCGAACCCGTTCCACACTGCCTGGCTAATATTAATCTAATACCTCCTTGTGATAAAATTCTTCTTGAAATGACATTCTCTGACCTATACAAATGGGCTGTAAAAGAACTCCGCAACATTCTTCTGCAAGTGGAAGCTACTTTAAAAGCAAGAAATCTTAATTCTTCTCGAAGTATTCAAGATAATTCCAAAGTAAGTCACATTATTTCACATCTAATTAATCAGTTTATAAAGAAAACAGAAATTAGCTTAATTGTGACTGCTTATCATGTGATTGGGTCCGAGATCATTTTTTTTTTTTGTCATATGAAATACACCAAAATATGTAAAAGTGTGTGTGTGTGTATTGGGTCATCCCATAAATAATGCGTTTTTTTCATTTGCACAAACTAAAAAAAACCCTTTTATGATGCTTAATTACCTGAATATACACATGCATGTGTGCACACACACACACACACACACACACACACACATATGATCTCTTCAACCATTTTGGCAATCTTCATACAAGTTCAGTTGTCTTTGATATTATCTTGAGAATAGGAGAATAAACCTGATGTATGCACAGCACTTGTTGACACTAATCTAGAATCTGTTGGGTCATTGTCAAATTCAACATTTAGACTATCATTGTGTATATGTGTAAGTGTATCATTATAATGACATATAAATATATATTTTAAAAGAATGCATAAAACTGCTTCTCTATTTATATTTCAGGAGTGCTTGAGTATTGGCTGTCTTCCTCAGTCCCGTTTCTTGTTAGCATGTATAGGTATACTAATGTCGCAACACCAGCCTAACAGCCTTAGTATGCTTCTCAACTCTGGCTTGTTGGGACTCAGCCAGTCTATCCTCAGATTAACTGGTAAAAATTCTTTATTCATTTTTTTCTTTAATTGTACATTACATTGTCTTTGTATTTTCTGTCTCTTTTACAAGTGTTTTGCATGTATATATTTTCTGTTTGCGTGTGTGTGTGTGTGTGTGTGTGTGTGTATGTGTGTGTCTGTGTCCATATGTATATTTGTGTGTGTATCTGTGCATATCTGCATATGTAAGTGTATGTGTGTCTGAGTGCATATGTATATATTTGCATGTATTTGCATACATATGTCTATATGCTTATATGATTGTATGAATTAACAGGTTATAGAAGAAATATCAGTTGTACTATTCATATACTTTGTCAAGGGGTATTATGTAAGAGACTAAGGATAAGACACAACAATTGGTAATTAAATTGTGTCATAAATTCATTATGATGATCAAATGCGTACATACTAAACAGCACTATAAATATAAAACATTATAAACTATAGTCTGTGAAATGTGGACATATACAATATGTCCATACTATAATATCCATACTGTGACATACTAAACTGCATTGCTGTATCATACTATGACATATACAAAACAACACTATTGTAGCTATATATCCATGGGGCTTTCTGAATGACATCACATTGAAAAATTACCTTGAATATTTTTAGTTGTTCAGCCTGCCTGATGATAAATCATATGTTATGTGACCCTGTTCTTGAAAATGGTTGCTGTTGCCTGGTATAGACACTTACTCTACATCACTATAGGACTGTATACTATGGCAGATACTTAGCAACAATATCATATCAATATAGTAAACAACACAGTATATCAGATTGGAGCCTGGTGTAGCCATCTGGTTTCACCAGTCCTCAGTCAAATCGTCCAACCCATGCTAGCATGGAAAGCAGACGTTAAACGATGATGATGATATACAATATATATATATATATATATATATATATATATATATACACACACACACTATGTAACACTATAAGTACTATATATACGACAGATACTAAACAACACTATAGTAGTCTGCTGCACACATATTAGATTATATAGGATATATTTTACTATATTGTTGCATGGTATATACCTACAATCATTATTATCATCATCAATAACAACATTTAATGGCCATTTTTCCAACCCATGTCAGCATGGAAAATGGACATTAAATGTTGATAAAGAAGATGATGGCTGTAGGTATATACCATAAAACAATATTGTAGAATATAATACAGCAGATATAAAACAACATTGTGGTATTTATATTATAGTATACAGAAATAGTAAGCAACACTGAAGCAATCTGAAAAAAATTAAGAATTTTGTTAACTTTGAACAGGTCGTGACCCCAATGGACCAATTCCTGATAATAGCAGTGTGATGTGCGCTGTTTTGGAAGAACATAAAGCTAAGAAACAAACACCACCTGTCCCTATTTCTGGTCCAGAACTTGCTGCAATGATGAAAACTGGAACAAGGGTCGTGCGAGGAGCAGATTGGAAGTGGGGGGAGCAGGTAAATATTCAGGTTTTTCTTCATCGTCATCATCCTCTTTCTTTGCCTCCTCTTCGTCTTCCTTTGCCTCCTCCTCCACTTGCTTTGCCTCTTCCTCCACTTTCTTTGCCTCCTCCACTTTCTTTACCTCCTCCTCTTCTTTCTTTTCCTCCTCTTCTTTCTTTTCCTCCTCTTCTTCCTTCTTTACCTCCTCCTCTTCCTTCTTTGCCTCCTCCTCTTCCTTCTTTGCCTCCTCCTCCTCTTTCTTTGCATCCTCCCCCTCATTCCCATCATCATCATTATGACAAGGTGTAACAAATCTAGTGTTTTGGCTGTTTGTGCGCATTGATTTTTCACCATTTCATCAGTAGGCACAGGTGTGGTTAAGAAACTTGGGTTCAGTCCCACTGTGCTGCACTTTGGGCAAATGGTCTTCTACTGTAGCCTTGGCCAACTGAAAATCCTGTGAGTGGATTTGGTGGACATTTGACACATTGGTAGTTGGTCGTGTATGCACGCACACACACACACATGCAAGCACACAATATGTATATCCATTAGTTGTTAACAACACACACACACACCTCTTTTGGTAGTTGGCCATGGACACGTATACAGACACACATACACACACCTCCATATAACTGAGGAGCACACAACACATTCTGACATAAAACTGTTAATGTATGCAATACAGTTTTCTAAGGGTTTGTTTTATTTTAACCCAAGGTCAAACCTGAATCAAAGGCTTTTCAGCCTCAACCATCCTGTCTTTCTACCAATATCTAAGACTACATTATCCAGTATGTTTTCCCCTTGTTTAAGGCTGTAGCCTGTGATTGAAGGGACATTTGACTGTTTTTTGTTGTAAGTTAAAGGACAGGGAGTCATTAATGGTATCTAACTCTTGTAATCTATCTTGATTGTTTATAAGTATAGGAGAATGATAAAAGCCATACAGATTACTGATTAAGAAGAAAGCTGTTTCGTATTTTGGTTTTTACAAGTTATATTAGCAGCCAAGCCCTAATAATTCTAAAAATTAGATCTTATTGAAAGAGAATACTAAATTTTTTTAAATTTTGTATTGTTGTGGTGACTAGCTTCACTTCATTTTCTTCACCATCACCACCATCATCATCATTGTTTAACATCTGTTTTCCATGCTGGCATGGGTTGGATGATTTGACAGGAACTGGCCAGCCAGAAAGCTGCCCAATTGTCTGTTTTGGCAGAGTTTCTACAACTGGATCCCCTTCCTAATGCCAACCACTTTACAGTGTTTTTTTTTTTTAATGTGGAACCAGTATATTTTTATATGTAGAACTGGCATGGGTGCTTTGTATGTGGCACCAGTTTGAGTACTTTTCTACATACCACTGGCACAGATGCATTTCTATGTGGCACTGGTGATTTTCTACATGAGTGCTCTGTACGTGACACAATATTTCAACTAAATTAAGGCATTTCATTTCTGTCTCTATTTCAGTAATATTTCCAGAAAAAAAAAGCACCTGATTTCTCAATATGATTTTTTTTCTTCTTTCTTCACTTGTAGGATGGACCCCATCCTAGTGTAGGTCGAGTAATCTGTGAATTGGGAGAAGATGGCTGGATACGTGTCCAATGGGATACAGGCAGCACAAATAGCTATAGGATGGGCAAAGAAGGCATGTATGACCTCAAATTAGCGCAGCCACCTCAGATGCCTGACAACGACGAAGATGACGAAGAGGAGGTTGATACAGGTGAGTCTATCAGATTTTTATGGTGATGATTGTGGTGGTAGTGATGGAGACGTTGTTTTGTTTTTGTCATTTCTAAATTACTTTTAATCAACATCATTTTTCCATCAATTACATTTTCATCATCACTTTCACTATCTCCATCATTACCATCACCACTATTATAATCATCATTAATATAATTTTAATATGTTTCTCCATGCTAACATGCATTTGGCTCTTCAATACATGTTGCTAGAGTACAAGCTTATTTCAAAAACCTAATGTTGTTAGATCCTGTTTTACGAATTCTTTCCATGACTTCCTTCATTTATTCATTCAACTACTAACCTCCATCACTATTTACCCTCCATTCACAATTTACTACCTCAAAGAAGCCAATAAAAGAGCACCTGTGCAGTTGCTAGAGCTACTGGTAAAATAGCTAAGCTTTCTTCAAATCAAACCCTACAATCTTAACATGAGTATTAAATGATGATGTTGATAATGATGATTTTCACCAATCATATTCTGATTTACATTGATATATTGCCTCATTATCTGAATCAACTATCTCCGGGGCATAGAACATTACTTAGGGCACTCCCACTCTGTTGCTAAATAAACCTGATATCTAACTTCTATTCATGTAAATTGTTTTAGTGTCATGTACCAATACATATTTAATAATCCAATTTTCCCATTTCTTGCTGATTCTTCAGGTGAACCTTCTCAGCAGAAAAGTAGACATCCAACAGCTTTCATTCGGCAAGGAACAATCTCTTTACTGCGAGTGCTCTGTCTTTGTGCCAGCATAAATGCCGAAAACATGCAGAAAGAATCGATAAGCAATCTTTGTGGATTGATCTGCACAATTGTTCATCAGACAGTGCATAATACACCTGGTATTGTATCAATACAATAATGTAACTTTACTGTGATATTCTAGGTTGTTATTGTTGTTAGAGTTTTATTGTTATAGTTGTTGCAGTTTGGAGTGGTTGTTAGTGGGGACAAGTTAATGAAACATTTACCTTCTTTAGCTGTATGAAGGCAATAGATATATCTGTTCACTGTGTATTGTATAGTCATCCAACATTTTCAGGGTATTTGGGTTAAATTTCAGTTTGCATAAAAAGAAAAGAAAACATAATATCTCATCCAAAAATAAAAATATTAAAAAACATTTTTTTTCAATATCAACTAGGTTATGGCTGGGAAAATAACACGTTACTGAAAGTACCCCCCCCCCCTCAGCTTCCACCATGGCCTCAAGATAGCTTCAAATTTGGCATATGTGTCCCTCAGTGTCACTAGGAAAATCTTCAAACACCTCCTTGATCTTGGCTGCCAGCTTGACCTTGGTGTTGCATCCAGAGCAGTTGGTGTCTTTCTCAATCCTGCCCCATACATAGTAATACATGGGATTACAATCGGGGGAATTGGGAGGCCAGAAATTGAGGTTGGTGAAGTCGTAGAAATTCTCCTACAGTTACTTTTAACTTTTTCCAGAGGTACGGCAAAGAACAGAATCCTGCTGTTATACATGACCTTTCAGCAGCAACCTTCTCCAGCCAGGGATTGGCCGCAGTCTCCAGCAGCTTCACATTGCTGTCTGAATTGAGCCTAACGCTCTGTTCAAAGATGTGAGGAAGAATACCGTGTGCAGATAGTAACAACATATAAATTTAATGTGGCCATTTACTGAATATGAATTTGTGTGACATTAGTATCGGTTATCAATTTTATGTGCAAATAAGTCTGTTGTGGAAAGCTGTTCTAATCTGTTCTCTGTTCCTTCTTCCAGGTAATAATGCAACATTAAAGCGTGTTTGTGAAGAACAACATTTTAGTTGGTGTACTCTTGGATTCATCAGAAGTATTGCATCAAGCCCAACAATCTGTCAAGCTCTCAGTACTCCAAGATGGATTGTCTTATTGTTCAAATTGCTTTCTTCAGACCAAAGTTCTGATGTGCCAAAAAATGTCGTACGACAGGTAATTAAAATGTTCTAAATTTAAAAACGTTCTTACTGTTAATTGCCTGCCGTTTGGACATTCATTGACTAAATGGCTTCTGCATTCACTTAGCTTACTCTCTTTCTCCCCTCACACACACAAACACTATGTAGTGTTATTGTTTATAATCTTCTAATGTAGTGTTCAAAGAGATGGGAGACAATTCTGTCAGCATGAGCGGTACCTTACATTAGTCATTTACCTAAGACAGCAACTGTTGATTATAGAAAGGTTGAATTTATTTAATGATATGTGCAGCATAGCAGTATTACCAGGTTACAACATGGCCTGCACTCCAGATGCTAAAAATCAGCAATGAAATAAAAGTTTACTAAAAGTATTTAGAAACTTCAGAAAAACATGATGTAACTTTATTTTAACTATAGAACTCAAAGTAGATTAAGTTATCATCATCATCATCATCATCGTTTAACGTCCGCTTTCCATGCTAGCATGGGTTGGACGATTTGACTGAGGACTGGTGAAACCGGATGGCAACACCAGGCTCCAATCTGATTTGGCAGAGTTTCTACAGCTGGATGCCCTTCCTAACGCCAACCACTCAGAGAGTGTAGTAGGTGCTTTTACGTGTCACCTGCACGAAGGACAGTCAGGTGATACTGGCAACGGCCACGCTCGAAATGGTGTCTTTTATGTGCCACCCGCACAAGAGCCAGTCCAGGGGCACTGGCAACGATCTTACTTGGCTTGCCGGGTCTTCTCACGCACAGCACATTTCCAAAGGTCTCGGTCAGTAGTCATCGCCTCGGTGAGGCCCAATGTACGAAGGTCTTGCCTCACCACCTCAGCCCAGGTCTTCCTGGGCTTACCTCTTCCACGGGTTCCCTCAACTGTTAGGGTGTGGCACTTTTTCACGCAGCTATCCTCATCCATTCTCACCACATGTCCATACCAGCGCAATTGTCTCTCTTGCACACCACAACTGATGCTTCTAATGTTCAGTTTTTCTCTCAAGATACTTACACTCTGACGGGTATTCACATTGACATTACACATCCAACGGAGCATACTGGCTTCATTCCTTGCGAGCTTACGCATGTCCTCAGCAGTTACAGCCCATGTTTCACTGCCATGTAGCATGGTTGTTCGTACGCATGCGTCATACAGTCTGCCTTTTACTCTGAGTGAGAGTCCCTTTGTCGCCAGCAGAGGTAAGAGCTCTCTAAACTTTGCCCAGGCTATTCTTATTCTAGCAGCTACACTTTCAGCGCACCCACCCCCACTACTAACTTGGTCGCCCAGATAGCGGAAGCTATCGACTACCTCTAGTTTTTCACTCTGGAATGAGATAGAAGTTGTTTCCTGTTTGTTTACAGTGTTTATTGCACCTGAACATCTGCCACAAACAAAAACTAACTTGCTAGTTAACCTTCCTTTGATGTTGCTGCACCTCTTATGTGTCCATAGCTTGCACCGGGTACATCTTATAGAGTTACTACCTACTCCTTTTTTACATACTGAGCAGGGCCATCTACCTGAAGGGGTTTGTGTTTTATTTACCTTCCTACTTATTAGGATTTTGGTTTTAGCTAGGTTGACTCTAAGGCCCTTCAATTCTAGACCTTGCTTCCACACCTGAAACTTATATAATAGTATATAAACATTGGGTTAAAAGACCATTTTGGACAGAAAAGTTGAAGGCTAAAATGAATTATTTCACTATATTTTTTATTTATCAATTAAAAAGTGGATACTAAGTATAGGGGTGCAAACAAAACTTGGTGCAAATGAATGACTTGAGAGAGATGTTCAAGTCGTTGTTTAACCCTTTAGCATTTAAACTGAATATATCCAGGCTAAAAATTTTATATGTTTTATGCTCAAACTGGCCAGATCTGACCCGTCACACCTGCCCTACAATGTCATTCTAAAAGTAATGAATGACATCTTTGAAATCTCAAAAGTATGAAGTAAGATGTGATTAATCTAAAACAATGTGAATAAATATACCTTATATTTGACAGAATAATGTGAATGCTAAAGGTTTAAGATTAAAGAATTTAGGATAAACATAGGTCTTCACCAGAGATCCATATCCAGCTCTCTTCTCTTCATCACAGTCTTTGAGACATTAATACTAGAATTCAAACTTTCAGAAGTTTTGTATATTGATACTGTGATCATTATTGCAAAAAATGTTAAAGAACTATAGGCTAAGTTTAAATGAGAGGACTTCAGTTTAAAGTGGTTGGGTATCAAAACTATTGACTAATGCTTGAAGGAGCAATGTTGTTTCTTATATATACAGTGTGGGCTAAACTTCACGCACCATAACATTTGATATATTATTATTATTATCATTATTATTATTATTATTATTATTATTATTATTAAAGAATAAAAAGTTTACAATGGTATAACAATGCAGTATAGAACAAAAAAAAAAATGGACTATATACCTGTTGTAACTTGGTAAACTTTAGTCCGATGATATTTCGGAATTAGAATTCCTTCTTCAGATCTTATTTGCTGGAGTCTCTGCTATAAACTATAGCAGAGACTCCAGCTAAGAAGATCTGAAGAAGGAATTATTATTCTGAAATATCATCGGACTATATATAACCAAATTACAACAGGTATATAGTCCATCTTTTTTTTGTTCTATACTGCATTGTTATACCATTCTAAACTTTTTATTCTTTACAAACAATACACAATGCTTCAAGTGAACTACAATACTCTATTATTATTAATTTTGTCCATCTCTCTCTCTCTTTCTTTCTCTCTCTCTCTCTTTCTTTCTCTCTCTCTCTTTCTTTCTCTCTCTCTCTCTCTTTCTCTCTCTCTCTCTCTCTCTCTCTCTCTCTCTCTCTCTCTCTCTCGAGAGAGAGAGAGAGAGAGAGAGAGAGAGAGAGAGAGGATAATATGCTGAACCCAACTACTTGCAGGCGGTGTATCCCATTGAATTCATTAATTTAATTCATAGCAAAAGTGGCAAAAAAGGAAGAAAAGAGAAAGAAAGAAAGAACCAAAGCACAGGTGTCTATGGCAGACTATGTTATTTTGCCAACATGGTTTACATATAGAAGTACAAAGTACATAAGGAATTAGAGGATGAACAGAATCCTTATGTACTTTGTACTTCTATATGTAAACCATGTTGGCAAAATAACATAGTCTGCCATGGACACCTGTGCTTTGGTTCTTTCTCTCTTTTTCTTTTCTTCCTTTTTGTCACTTTTGCTATGAATTAAATTAATGAATTCAACGGGATACACCGTCTGCAAGTAGTTGGGTTCAGCATATTATCCTCCATTTTCTAATTGTTACACAAATTTTGGGTAAAACCTCCACTTTTACCCGCTCCCATTGATTGCACCTAGTATAGCACTAGTGTAGCAATAATTGGGTACCCTCCCAGCAGTATACTGGATAGATACTATCCCTTAGTGGGTTGAACCCCCAACCCCTAACTCTCTCACGTTATATATATATATATATATATATATATATATATAATGGTGTGTGAAAACATGTGAATTTATGGAGGGTTGGTTATCTTGGTAGAAGTAGCAACAAAAGGCTTAAGATGTACAGGAACAAACAGAGGAATATGGAACCTAATACAGAAGAGACATTCTGTACTATAAACCAGTCCAACTAATCACAGTGGAAAACAGGTTCTTAAAACAATATGATAACAAACAATGGCAGCAGTGATTCTAATGAAGATATTTTCTCCAACATTGATGACTTAAAGGATTTTTACTAGATGTTCTTCAATCTATTTGTTTTAGCAAGAATGTTTATATAGTTTTTTTTTTTTTTTTTTTAAATTTAAACAGATTCTAGCTCTTAGATTGTTGAAGGGTGTTCTACCTTCATGGGACAGCTCACTCGAAGCAAGCAGGATGAAAGACATTGTAGAAAAAATGTTCTCTCTTCTCGGAAATGTTCTTTTGTCTTGCTCATCTGATCCAACTTTACTTCCTCCAAGTAAGAAAATTTATTTCTCTTCTCATTATTGTCATTATTTAGGATGGTGGTAGTTTGGTGACAATGGTACGGGTAATGATAGTGGTATGGTAGTATTGGCTTCTTTAAGATGATAGTTTGGTGGTGATGATGGTAGTGATGGTGATGATAGTGATAATGCTGGTGATGATGTTACTGATAATAATGATGATGGCTCTGCAACAATGTTAGAATTTGCATAGGATTAATATTTGTAGTTAAATTTTGAATTGCTTGTTACATGTTAATTAGTAGTAATATTGGTTTCAAATTTTGGCACAAAACCAGCAGTCTTATGGAAGCGGTAGATTAATTACATTGACCCCAGTGATCAACTGGTACTTATTTTATCAACTCCAAAAGGATGACAGGCAAAGTTGATCTCGGCGGAATTTGAACTCAGAACACTGCTAAGCATTTTGTGTGGCATTATAACAATTCTACCAGCTCAACACCTTAATTAGTAGGAATATTAATTAGTAATATATACTTCTTAATTAGTATTAAGCTTTTGTTCTTTGGTAACCTGACAATCACTGAACAAGACATAATTCCTGTTGGCTGAGTAATGATAAAATTATATCCCAGGATTAGTTGCTGTTAGACCTGGGCTGTGGCATAGAATTCTTTCCTACAATTCCCATGCATACATGCATACAGATAGTCAAAAAGTAGAAGATGTGGGTTAGTGATAAAGTGCCAAACTAATTTGAGATTTTTATTAATTTATGGTACTGTGATCAAGGTATCTCACAGTTTGAGGAAATTATTATTGTATAAATCATATCCCTATATTTTCATGGGTTAAATTATGTTACCTGTCTACTGGGATTAGTGAAGTTAGATAATTGTGATTGGTGGAGGTAGGTAATTAAATAAGTGGACAAACAAAATACATTAATAAAGTTTTTTTGCACCAGATTTCTTAATTTGGATCCCTGGTTTTCTTTTTACTGAATTTCTATAGAAATAATTTGCAAATAAGCACTGATTACATAAGTAAATGAAATAATTATAAAATGTTCACATTTAATTTTTACAGGTGATACTCTTAGGAAAGGCCATCGTGGGCGACCACCTGTGACGATCACTGCTTCATATTCCAGTACTGTAGCTGATGAAATTGTGTCAACAATTAGGAAACTTCATCTGTTAGATGGCTGGAATGCACACATCAACTCTTATATTATCTCCAAGTTAGGAATGATTGAAGATATGGTCTGTGATAAGAGTAAATCCTCCATGGTAAGATCACACACATATATAAACTGATATATATATATAAATATACATGTATGTATGCATGCATGCCGATGTAAGAAGTTTGCTTCCTAACAACATGATTCTGGGTTCTGTTCCAGTTCTACTCCAGTTCTCTCCAGATAGAGATAGAGAGAAGAAAAAAAGAAAAAGAGAGACAAAGAAATTTAGGGAGAGTTGATGTTTTTATTAAAAATAGTAGAGTTGGTAGTGGGAGTAATAATAAGAGAGAGAGAAAGAGGGACTGAAAACTCAACCAGTATGCTGAACTAACATACTGAATACTGATGGTAATGGGGTGATAGTAATAGTATGAGCTGTAGTTGTGATAGAAGCAAAGGCGGTGGTGGTTGTGGTAGTTGAGGCCCTCAGGAATGAGGGTGAGAGTAAGTGATGTGAAAGACAGTAGTGATGATGATGGAGGGGAAGGCGACAAAGTCAAAGGTATTGATGGTGGTGGCGTCAGAAGTCTGAATGGTGTGTGTATGGCAGATGTGGTGGCGATGGTGGTAGTACGGTTCTTTTTTTCATGCAGCTTTGCAATAAGTTCTAAGTCGACAAATTATATCATTGTTTTGATGAAAATTGTTTATTACTTGAAAAATAGTGTTCAAGCTTAATAAAATTTAATATGTACTCAATGAATGAAGTGCCATTGTTGGTGGGCCCAAGGCCTAATGAAGAGCCCTTCACAGAGGCTGGTGTAAAAGCCACCCAATAAGGTGGCTTTTAAGCTAGTTTTTATATATATATATATATATATATGAAAAAATATGGACAACTTACATAAAATGTTGAAAAAGCTGAAATCAGTGGAACTGGATCCAGTCAGTTAGATATGACTTTTTCCTATACTACAAAAAGGAAACCCCTTTTAGCCCCAAAACTCAAAAAGGTGTTGACTAAAACCTTTTTCTATACAAAAGACTCCATCCAACATGTGACTCCTTATTTTTCTTTGTTCCCATATGTTTATATAAATTATATATGTTAAGCTCATCTTAAGAATATGTATACAATACAATTTCTATTGAACTATAATACAAATCTCTGAAAATTTGTTATATTTTTATTTTTCATACCTATAAACACGTACAATAAACTTATTCTCCACTTGTTTTAATTATACAACGTGTGTGTATATATATATTCATCAGTTTGTAATTTCTTTTATAAATACATAAACTATATATATATATATATATATATATATATAATGTATTTATATACACACTCAACCATTTATTTCTTATTTTCTGTCAGGATGATCTCAACATTGATCTTCAAGAAACACATGCAGCAATAATGGCTGTTCTTGCAGTTATTGGTGGAATTGGTTTGCTGCCACGCCTAGGAGGTCTTGTTATGCATTATGAACTAAGACTTGGAACAATTGCTAATATCCGTCCTTCTGGCAAAATTCAAGTCCAGTTTCCAGAAGTGGGACTCAAGATGTGTCGAATGACTGATCTCGTTCCTGTAAGCTATTTTTATAAAATCTATTGCATTTAAATTAATTTTGAACCATGTGACTTTTGGGTTCAGTTCCATTGTGTGATACCTTGGGCAACTGTTTTCCACTATAACCTTTGACAGACCACTACCTTGTGAGTGAATTTGCTAGACAGTAACTGTGTGGAAGCCCTTTATATATATATATATATATATATATATATATATATATATATATATATATATATATATATATATATATATCAGAGTGTCTTTGTGTCTGTGCTTGTCTTGTTTCCACCTATCACTTCACAACCAGTGTTGGTTTGTTTGAATTCCTGTAACCTAGCAGTTCGTCAAGAGGCTGACAAAATAAGTACTGGAGTCAAACCTCTTCAAGGTTGTGCTCCACCAAGGCTGCAGTCCAATGACTGAAACAAGCAAAAGATAAAGATGAAAAGGTTCATATCACAGGTCTGCCCAAAGTTTTAATTTTTTTTTTTAAAACCACTTTACCAGCAGTAAATCTTTCTTCTTACCACCAATATTGTCCAAGGAAAAGGTAAAGGTCAGTACAGTTTGGCACCAGAGTCCTCTCAGATGAACTCTGAACATACACAGCAGAAGCAAAAATTGCTGGATATTTTGTCACACTATCATTATATAATGTACTTATTTTATGCAGTGCTCAAGCGCAGTACAACTCATTACAGATGGTGGCCAAAAGTGCATGTACAGTACATTACAGCACAGGAAGTGAACAGCAAATGAGTTGTTTAGAAATAAAAAAGGAAGAAGAACCTCGGGTGTATTGTTGGTGAATTTCAAAGCATGCTAGTTTTGAAGGATGTAGTGTCCTGACAGCTAACAACTGATGTGGGTAGTTTATTCCATGCTTCAGCAATTCCAAGTATGAAAAAATGTTTCTGAAAGTCATGGGTGCTGTGTTGTTTTTGATTTTGTAAGCATGTCCACAGGTGTTAGACATATGGAATTCAAAAAAGTGCCCCAGTTTGTTGTTTGAAAGATGGTGGATAATCTTGTAGGTGTCTATCAAGTTACTTGCCAGATGTCGGAATTTTACTAGTGATTCTGCCAAATTCTTTTGTATTGAACGAATAACAAATGTTTTTTTATTTTATTTTTGATTAGAAGCACCTATACTAGAGACAACTATATTTTATAACAATGTTGTTGTAAAAGTAAATGAAAGATATGACAGAAAGAAGTGCATAGTGAGAGTGGTATGATAGTGTCCAGTAGATGTAGGTTCTTATTCCATCACCAGACCTTTTCAATTTTTGTTTTGTCACTTATATTTTCATCAATAATTGCTGTTTTAAAATACATTTTATTCTTTAAAAGATATATGTGTATATCAGCTTTATCCAAATAAATTTTTAATATCTTAAATATTCAATTTAATTTTTATCTTATTTTTTATTGAAGGTTCCTCACCTAGAATTTGTTGTGGATAAGTTACCAATGACAGAGAATGTTATCAATACTTGGGTCAAATTGGTTAGTTTAGCTGGGACAGGATTTAAAGTTGAAAAAGAGAGAGAGAGGACATCACTATTCAGTAGTGTTAATAGTGTAGAATCAACTGGAACCAATACGGACAAGAAGAACTTTGGTAAATATTTCAGTCTTTGAAAAATATATATTTTACTCATGTAGAACAATTCATATAAACCATGAAAGCAACTGTTTGGATTAAAGGGGTTTTTTTGTTTTGCTTTGGATATGTTGTTATTACTGCTGTTAGCTGTTGTTCTCTTTGAGTAAGAACTATGGGACTGAGGCAGCGGAAGGGATATTTCAGTAGTTTCCAAGTGATGATGTGTTCGATATATGTCGTTCTTTACTCTGTTCTGGTACTGGTGTGGTAAACTGTGTTGTGAAGCAATCAAGATACACTGTTTCTGTTGTTATCCAGCTGGCAGGAGTAGAGGTGTCATATCAGAAGATTGGCAAAATAAGCTTCACCAGCTTCGCTTTGAGAAACCTAGTTTGTATGTGTGACTGTGGATTCTGTTGAACTCAGTGAAAGTGGTTGGCAACCAGGACAGAACTAAAATTAAATGTGATTAAGGCAAAAAATTAGAAAATTCCATTGGTATGGAGGTGTTGTCAGAGAAGGTGAGGTGAAAAGTATTGGAAACAATCAACTTTAATTTACAGAAATTATCCAAGACAATATAGGTATTTGATAAGAAGACTGGCAATATGAACTGGTTATGTAATAAAGACAAGATAGTGTTGTGAAATAATATTAAATGGATATTAGAATGGTGTATTTTCTGTCAGATATCACCCATTCTTATTAGATACTTATACCATCAATATTGGACATTCACCATATTAACCTTCTGTGATTCCTTAGTGATTGTTATTCCGTCTGGGAAATCTATCTTCATAATATCTCTTCATTTTCTTCAGATCTCTGTGACTGCTATGTAATGGTTTCAGACATTTTTTTTCTATTGTTGGCAGATAAATCAGGTAATCAAATGCAATATTGGTGGGTGATAATAATGGGTGGAGATATAAAATTGGTAATGTGTTTATTAAGGGTATAAACACATGGTATATTTTCAAACAGAACTAAGAACTTGCACAGAGAAAATGGTCAATTAATGATAGAGAGAACAGGACCAGTTTCTGAATGAGGAAAGAGGACCAATTACTGATAAAGCTAGAGAAATGTTGTGTCATAGGTTTTAAGATCATTGTTGTAAAAAGTCTTATGTGGAAACTTTGTTAATGGACTTCTGCACAGGCTAAATTCATATTGTCTAAAAACTTTGGTCGTTGATGGTCTTGGACATGAAATTTTAATATTGAAATGTCTTATATTTCTTGTAATTTTGCCAAAGTAAATCTTTTTTACTCATATCAATGTTGCAACAGAAAATAGTTTAACTACCTGTTTCTTATTAATTTTAACACTTAATTCTATGAATTCTGTCAAAACTTTAAAATTTTACTTCAATTTGAAATCTTTTAATTAATTATGAAGCATTTAACTTTTAATACTTCTCATTTGTTATATTTTAAATATTTTGATAATAAGCTGTTTTACTTTTATTGAAATTTTCTTTCTTTTATTTCAAAGGATGTGGTTTAAATACAAAACTTCTACACAAACAACAAATTCGACTGGGTTTGCTAAAAGCAGCAAGAGTACTGTTTAGTCGACAGGATAACTTACACAAAGTTTTATCTCAACCAGCTGTTCTTGACTTGGGTTTTGCATCTTCACTGGAAACAGGTGTTGGATTCAGTAGCAGTACTGAAGAAGATCTGAACACTTTGCAGCAGGAACCAGCCACAAACATATCTTTATTACAACATCTGATGGTTGCTGCAACACAACCATCTCCACTCAAAGCAATATTTTCTAGAGAAGAAATGGAGGTAAACAACTCATCCTTCAACTTTTTTCATGATTGAATTTTAATGACTTCACCATAATTGTTAGTGTTATTTCATTATATCCAGTCAGCCCACAGATATGGCTGTGTGGTGAAGAAGTTTCACTTGCAATCATGTCACTTCAGCTTAGATCCCACTATGTGGCACATTGGACAAGTATCTTCTATCATAGCCTCAGGTTGACTGCTACCTTGTGTATAGAATTTGGTAGATGAAACTTGTGGACATCATCATCATCATCATTGTCATCGTCATCGTTTAACGTCCGCTTTCCATGCTAGCATGGGTCAGACGATTTGACTGAGGACTGGTGAACAGATGGCTACACCAGGCTCCAATCTGATTTGGCAGAGTTTCTACAGCTGGATGCCCTTCCTAACGCCAACCACTCAGAGAGTGTAGTGGGTGCTTTTACGTGCCACCGGCACGAAGGCCAATCAGGTGGTACTGGCAATGGCCACTCTCAAAATGGTGTATTTTATGTGCCACCCACACAAGAGCCAGTCCAGGAGCATTGGCAATGATCTCACTCGAAAGTCCTTACAGATGCCATTATTTATAGATTTAATCCATTACCCAAATGAAAACCACCACATGATCCTTGGCTGTCTTTCACAGAGACCAATCTGTTAGAAGCAGTCAGGCCAGGTCTCTGGTTTGAGAATATCTTCTCTTCCTTCCATCAGTTTTGAAGGCTGTAAAAAGAGTAACAGGTGCTTACAACATTAACCCTTTAGCATTTAAAGCAGCCATATCCGGCCAAAAGAATCTACCTGTTTCATCTTCAAACTGGCCAGATCCGGCCTCTCACACTTACTCTACAAGATTATTATAAAAATAAACAATCAGGTCATTGAAATCTCAAAGCTACAATATGAATAAATAAGCATTACATTTGACAGAGTAATCTGAATGTTTAAGCATTAAAATAATAAAAAGTTAAAATAATAAAGAAGTTACTCAGGATTCGCCAGTCCCCAGTCAAATCGTCCAACCCATGCCAGCATGGAAAGTGGACGTTAAACGGTTATGATGATGATAATGATGATTTGACATTTCAGAGAGTAGCTTTCTCAACATTTTCAGAACATAGTTTTCTGTATCTGTTCTCATCAGTGTGCTGCACGCCTCAACTGTTAACACTTCTCTTTTTGTCGCCTCTCTCTCCTTACCTCCTTCTTGCTCTCTTTCTTTCTCATATGTGTGATTTTATTGTATACTTAGCAACTATTTACATATTTACTGGAGCCTGGTGCAGCTCTCCAGCTGGCCAGTTCCTGTTAAGCCATTCAGCTCATGTCAACATGAAAAACGGACATTAAAGGACGATTATCATAATGATGATATATATGTATATATGTATTTCTGTAGTTTTTTCCCAGTGTGCTAATGGTTCTGCTAGCCTTAGTATAATAATAATAATAATAATAATAATAATAATAATTATAGACAATACGAAGAGTGTAATGTGATTGCGATAGATATTTTATTGGCTGAACAATATTTCAATAGTTTGCCTATCTTTGGTGAGTTCAATTTTGAATTTCTATGTAGCACTTTTCATTTTGAACTTGACAAAGACAAGCAAAGCTGTCGAAATATCGCTCAACCAATAAAATATTTATTGCAACTGCATCATGCTCTTGGTATTGCATCATGCTCTTTGTGAAGAGCTATGTCAATCCTTTAAAATCCAATAATGATAATAAAGGTGGTAAGCTGGCAGAACTATTAGTATGCCAGACAAAATGCTTATCAGCATTTCATCTGTCTTTATGTTCTGAGTTCAAATTCCACTAAGGTTGACTTTCATCCTTTCAGGGTCAATAAAAGAAATACCAGTCAACTTCTAGTGTTGATGTATTTGACTTCCCTCTCCCTTCAAAAACTGCTAGCCTTGTGTCAAAATTTGAAACTATTATTATTATTATTGTTGTTGTTGTTGTTGTTACTACTACTACTACTACTACTACTACTACTTGCTATTTTAGTTAGCAGGGATGTTATCTTGAGGTTTGATGGCAACAAGTCTCCTCAAATCTCAAGTATGAAGGGCTAAAGAAAATATTACCTTTCAGATCAGTAATGCAAGTCTCAATTTCAATATCCTTCAGCTTCTTAGGTAGCAATTTGGGTGTTGTATGAGGTTAAAGGAATCATCACAGGAACAGTTCACACTTTTGTTTTTCACAGTCTCTTCATCTCTTTGTCTAGGTCCTGATATTTCTTGAATATCTTATTTTCTTTGGTATTCACTATATTATCATACAATATTCTTTTCTACTCTAGGCACAAGGCCTGAAATTTGGGGGTAGGTGGGGCAGTCCATTAGATTGGACACAACTGGTATTTGATTTATCGACCCCGAAAGGATGAAAGGCTAAGTCAACCTCAGTGGAATTTGAACTCAGAATGTAAAGACAGACGAAATACCGCTAAGCATTTCACCCAGCGTGCTAACATTTCTGTCAGTTCACTGCCTTCTATTATCATACAATATTGCAAAGTTTATGATTTTATTCTGTTTCTTTTCTTTTGTCCTGTAAAATCATATTTAGTCTTCTTGCTTCAATAGTGTGGTTAGTCCCTTTGGAAGAAGACCAATAAATCCTGTAGTTCTCATTCTCTATCCATAGCCTTTCGTTTGTGTTTGTACCACTTTTCTGTTATTTTAAAGCCACACACTCAGCTAGCATCTCAACATACCCTTTTACCTACACAGTTATGCCTTCACTTATACTCTTCTTATGCTATATTCACTCAAAAAATGGCTAATACTTCTCTCTCCCCTTTTCTGAAGATTCTGCATTTGCTCTCTGAGCTTTATTATTATTACTGTGGCACAATGGATAACATACCTGACTACAGATTTGCAGGTTTGAAACCTGGCAACCTCAGATGCGTTTTAAGGTAGCAAACTGGTAGAATCATTAATATGCCGGGTGAAATGTTTAGCAGTATTTTGTCTGTCTTTACATTCTAAGTTCAAATCCTACCAACTTTACCTTTCATCCTTTCTTGGTCAATAAAATAAGTACCAGTTGAACACTGGGATCAATGTAATTGACTTACCCACTCCCCTGAAATTTCAGACCTTGTGCCAATAGTAGAAAGAACTACTACTACTACTATTTTAGTAGTTATGGTGTTGCACTCATGATTGCAAGATTGTGGTTTCAATTCCTGGACCGGGTGGTGGATTCTATTCTTGAGCAAAACACTTTATTCTGTTTCTCTGCAATCACTTCAACACCTAACTCATGGTACATTGTGCACCTGTTCAGGTAATGTTGATTTGATGTAGACAGTGAGCTAATGTACAGCACATACATTTGATCACTATAAACAAATCATTTGTACAGGTCATTCAACAAAAGCTGACTACTCATAACGTCATTTTCAATGGGAGAGTCCACTATTACTACTACTTACTACTATTATAACCACCACCACTGCCACCACTTTACCTTTCGTCCTTTCAAGGTTAATAAAGTACTGACCTTGCTTTAATCAAAATTACTGACCTTGTGCCAAAATTTGAAATCATCCCTCCCCCCATTATGTTAAACCTATTTACATGCTAAACCCTCACAACAATAACATACTCGCACACATTCTTTGTTTTGTCTTCTACTGTCCAAAATGTTTTCCATAATGTAAACTCTTTGTGGTTAATAAAGAAATCATCATCATTATGATTATTATTATTATCAATTATTATTTGTCGGGAGAAAATGCTTAGTGGCATTTCATCTGTCTTTGTCCTGAGTTCAAATTCTGCTTGCTGACGTTGGCTTTGCCTTTCATCCTTTCGGGGTCAACCAAACGAATACCAGTTGAGCACTGGGGTCAATGGAATTGACTTAGCCTTAGCCCCACTCCCAAACATGCAGGGCTTGTATCAAAATTTGAAATCACCATCATCATCATCATCGTTGTCGTCGTCGCCGTCGTTGTTGTTTTTGTTGTTGTTGTTATTATTATTATTATTATTATTATTATTATTATTATTATTATTATTATTATTTTCTGTCACAGGCTGCAGCAATGGCTGTTTGTCAGTACTTAACAGCTGTATCTGGACAGCCACAAGATGTCTTTGACTCCAGTTCTGACAGCGAAGATATTGTGCCTTACCTAGTCAATTCTGCATCAGTGTCTCAGGTATCTCCTAACCGTACCCCTAAGTCCAAAAGAGTACGACAAAGTTCACTGCAGCAGCCTTTGCCTCCTGTGGTGTTCCAGTTGCAAGAAATGGGTTTCCCCCGAAAGAATGTAGAACATGCCATTAAAGCTCTTGGTAAGTCAAAAATATACATTGATGACAATTCACATTAAAATTTAATGGGTTTAATTTTTAATTAACTCCACAACTAATTTTATATTTCTATACTGTTTCTTTACTGGATCACATGTAATTTGTTCAAATTCTAACGTCGGCTTTGGTATAGTTTCTGTGGGCAGTATGCATTTCCTAATGCCATCTGCTTTGCAGTGTGTACTGAGTACTTTTGCATGGCAATGCCACCAGTGAGTTACTTGCTGACCTCACTGGTGCTAGTTCTACATAAAAAAAAGTCAGTACATTCTGTAAAGTGTTCAGTGTTAGGAAGAGCATCAAGTCATATAGACATTACTAAAGCAAATAAGGTTTGGTACAGTCCTTTAGCTCACCAGCTCCTGTTGACCTGTACAGCCCATGCCAGCATGGAAAATTGACTTTAAATGATAATGTTGATGTACATTAAACCTGGTGATTAATTCTGAAGAACAGTTCATAGATACAGGTATGACTGTGTGGGTTCAGAAGTTTTATCTGGAATCACCTCATGATTATGAGGTTAGGTCCCACTGCATGGATACTGTTAGCTATTGAATTCTACTGGTGATGCAGGTTAGAAAAAGCTTGAATGTGTATATGTGATTGAGTATGAATTCCTCTTGTCTTAACATGTGCACACTGATTGTAAACAAAAACATAACTTTTCATTCAAACAGTGTTATTTGCTTGTAGTTCTCTCTGAAAGCTTGTCCAAGCTATGTGTTGATCTTTAGACTGGGGTAGTATTACCTTGCTTCAAAACAGTTGAGTGTTGCTCTCTGATAGGTTGCTATCATAGAATCAGAGATTGTTGTCTCCAGTGGATTACTATCTGTCAAGTTTTGTAATTTGTTTATTTCATAAGCATAGGTATAGGAACAAAGATCAAATAGCTGTAAACTGCAAATTTATATCTCGTAGCAGATGTACAACCAACAGCAGAACATATGAAAAGGGGTAACATCAGCTGTGATCCTGCAATGATGGAATCAATTGTGTGTCCCCGTTTATTTTACTAGCAATATATATATATATTAAAAAAATGTTCACATAAAACTCGTGCATATCATGTGACTGGCAGTTTTTAATTATTGAAACAAATGTACAGCATGTGTTATATATTCATAAGGAGTTCAATACATGACACTATCAAAAGGGTGAAATATAAATTCCTCATCATTGTTTAGCATCAGCTATTCTATGCTTCCATGGCTCAGATGGACTTCACTGAGACAGATTTTCTACAGATGGATGCCCTTCTTGATTCCAAGCAAGGTAATATTTTCTTTAGTCCTTCGTACATGAACAGCCCAATATTGGACATGTTTTTCATGGAAGATTACAAACATGTGACACTTGCTGAATGACAGTGACATCTGTTTACCACCAGCACACAATCTCAAGAGAAGGAGAAATAATTACACACATACACATCATACATGCTTATCAAACTTTTACAAGAAAAGGGATGACAGTCATTTTGAAGTTTCAGCTTGATAGTCCAGTGAAGTCTAGCAGTTCAAAACTTTGAAGTCAATGTCATTCTTTTTCTTGTAGAAGTTTACTAAACATGTATTCTACAAAAAAAAAAAAAGAAAGCAACAGCAAAAAATTGAGTAATTCAATGTTAAATTGTTTTTATATATAACTTAAAATGAAAACAAACATTAATGTGTGTGTGTGTGTGTGTGTGTGTGTGTGTGTGATGGGCTTCTTTCAGTTTCTGTGTGCCAGACCCTCTCACAAAGCTTTGCTTCACCTGACAATAGAGTAGAAAACACTTACTCAAAGTGCCATGCAGCATCTTAATCACACAGGCATACTTCTGCATATATGCATTATGCAACCACGCACACACACACCAGCATGGCCGTAAAGACAAACTAATGATTTAATTACCCTTCTGTCTATCTCACCCTCTTTCTGTATGTGTATATACATATATATATATATATATATATATATATATTAATAAATTATAGGGCAGCAAAAAAATTTTAGAAATTTTATTTGCTGCCCTATAATTTATTAATAATGATAGAATATTTTTTGGCTAATTTCTGAAAGAAAATCGGCATTTTTGTATTTGCTGCCGATAAGGTAAAGTGCACATGCGCGGTAAATTTTGAAAAATTAACATATAAACATAAACCATCTTTCCTATGACTCGTGTTTATATGTAATCTGGTTATTCCGCTGAAGATAGTTTGACCTTGTAAGGTATATTTTTATCTTGCTAAAATAACTTGAAACCATGGTACGGAATATAGATTGGTAAATGTTTTTATTTTTCATTCCCTTTCGAAATTATTCCTATTTTTGTGGTATAGAGTTTTTTGCTGCTCTTTCTAGCGGGTCAGATGTCCTATTATAGGCATCTCTGTATTTTAAATGAAATATATATATATATATATATATATATATATATTTAGTTAATTTGAGGAAGTTATATCCTCATTAGGGATTATATAATCCAAGGTATTCCACTGGTTAATCCCTATCATCTAATATGAAAGTCCTTGGTGTTATGTTAGGGATTATTGAAATTATATATTATCAATATTGAGGGGAAAAAGAAAATGGAGAAATAAAGAAATAATGGATGTATGAATAATTTATAATGTTATAAAGTAATGAAAATTTCTTTTAAAACATAGTACAAATAAATTGATTACAAGTTGTAAAACTCAAAAAATAAAGGAACCTACATATGTGTTTCAGTCCTATCACCTAGTTGATCAGAAATTCCAAGCGTTTGGTTAAAACTGTTATAATGCATATCTAGGGAAACTTATAAACGGTTTATAAGTAAGTTTTACTAGATACATATTATAGCGGTTATTTTTCAAACTTTCATCTATCCTCTATTCTGATAATGTCATATATTGCTACTCCTCTCTATCTTTCCACAACTGTATCTATTACTAAACCAATAAGAAAAATCTATAGGTTTTATTTTGTTTTTAATGTTGTTTATTTTATCTTTTTAGCTTGATTTTATTAAAAAAATTTTATGCATATTTTATTTATTTATTTGTTTTCTAATTTATAGTATATGGTATATACATGAATATATAGAGCCCATCAATTAGATACACTTACTATATATAACTTTTAACTTCTTTAATCCATTAATAATCCGTATGCATCCTTCAAAAGAAAAATGATTACCTAAGTTCCATGAGCTCAGAATTAACCCTGAAGAAGTCCTACCACCATATAGTTAGAATATGATATCTTTCTTAGCATTTAACACAATGCTTGGAATTTCTGATCAACTAGATGATAGGACTGAAACATATATGTAGGTTGCTTTATCTTTTTTTTTTTCAGCTTTACAACTTGTAATCAATTTATTTGTATTGTGTTTTAAAAGAAATTTTCATAATTTTATAACATACAAATAAATTATTCACAAATCCATTATTTCTCCATTTTCTTTTTTTCCCCCCTCAATATATATGTATATATACACACACACACACACACACACACACACACACACACACACACACACAAATATATTTGTATGTGTGTAAATGTTTGTTTATATGCGTATGTTTGCATGTGTGTGTATACGAACGGGTATTTATGTTCCATGCTTCCTGTTCTGTTTTTCTGTTATGTGTTTATTAACTGTCAGTAATTGTTGTTGTATCAATAAGTTGGTAGATGTTACTCTACTCTGCTTAAATCTCTAACATTATAAACAAATTTATCTATACGATCTATACAATATGTCACATATTTTAGATAGCAGTTATGCATGCATGTGCATGTGTACATTTTTATTGTGTATTTACATTCAAATACACAATATAACATGTGTGAGTTGTTGTTGTTTAGCCCCAGGTTAGCCTTAAATGAGTGGATCCACAAATAAAGGCAATCCAGCATTGATCATTCATCTTATATTCAGGTATGATGAATCTAGGACTACATTATCTGAGGTGTTCTTCTCTTAAGACAGTAGGGTTACATTGGCTGTTACTTTTATCAGTTCAAGTAATATTGTAAGATATCATACAGTTTTATAATATGTCATCATGTTCCTGGTGAATAGTGAGATTCAAAACAATGACTTGGACATTTATTCTTAATATGTTCCAGTAGATTCAAATATGAATATACTAATCACTGTTGTGTTCATTACAACAGTGATTAGCATATTAAGGTTCGAATCTACCAGAGGTTTTATAGTTTGCAGGAAAGGTAATCACAAAGATCTGTGTGTTCTAATGAAACAGCTATGAACATATTTATCAGGACAGTACATTAGTGTGTGTGTGTAGGGGGGAGAAAGGTGCAGCAATTGTTGTGTAGTTTAGAAAAGATATCAGATATATTTTTGTGACACATCATAATTGAATTGGAATCAGCAAGTCATTCAGAAAGGATTCTTTAAGTTGTAAGTTTTGATTATCAAAGATATATTCTGGAATTTTTCTCTTCATTTCCTTGGAATCCTTACAACAAATGTAAATCTGTAATGGAACTGATTTCTTGAAATGTTATGTCTACAGATGATTATCTGATAGCAAACACTCTTTTTGTTGGAAATGTTGGTTGTGTTGGAAAATGAAGAATGCCTGGAGAGAACACAAATGGACTAAACCATAAAAAGAAGTAGGGAAATACTTAAGTAAGATTCCTTAAGATAGGAGATAGTGAAGATGAGAACATCTGAAGAAAGATCACAGAGAGAACCAATCTATACTATGTAAGTAAGGGAGGCGAAGATTACAAAGTTGAGTGGTATTAAAACTGACACTATAATGACAATAAGTTTATTGTATACAGTGCTGATGTGCACTACAACTCATCAGAAAAGGATAAAAGAAAGGACAGAAAGCAGACACATAAGCCAAGTACAGAAAAATAGAAATGGAGGCTAGAAGTACATACACAGTACACAAAATAAAACACTAAGAGGATAAAAAAAGTGAATAATAAAATGTCATAAAGAGGAAAGGGTACATAGGTAGGTTAGGAGTAGTGTTGGTGAATTTCAGGAAGCATAACATTTTTGAAGGATACAGTGTTCTGATGGCCAACTAACACAGATAGTTTATGCCATGCTTCAATAATTCTGAACACGAGAAAAAATGTTTCTGAAAGTCATGTGTGTTGTGATTGCTTTTATTTAGAAGCGAGCGAATTCTTTCTGTGTGGCAAATGTATTTGATTGGCACATCCTGTAGTCTAATTCTGGGACTCTATTTATCAGTGGTAATGTGAAGAATGAAAAAAACAAAAGGATTTGATATGAGACTAACAAGTCACAAAATTAAATATAATTTTATTTTAATATAGTTATAGAGTGTGTGTGTGTGTATAAGCACACACTACTGAAGTAAGTGTTATTGTATATCAACTAGTGTGATATATAAATCTTAATTGTTGTGGTTCATGTGTTTGATTAAAGAATATCTCAATGTGGTAATTTACAGTTATAACATAATAATATCTAATTTTAGAATTAATTGTATTGTTTAAAAAGAATATAGCTTGTACAGATTTAAATTGTTTCAAAACATGACATTTGATTATAGAATCTTAATTAAAAAATATAGTCAGGGTTAAGAGATGTTTAGTAGAGTGCAGGGAAAAAGAGAATAATCTACAATGGTAAGATAATAGTATTCAGTCTCAAATTGTGAATTATTCTGTAATTTGTGTACTTATGTGAGGGAATAAATTTTTGAAGCTTTTGTTCCAAAAGTTTCCAAGATAAGTCTGACAATCATTTCATGTTCCAGAGGAAGTGGGTTCTAAATATGACAATGATGGAGGTAAGATAATGCCTCATTTTATAATTCATTAATGTTTTTTTATTATTTTTATTATTAATCTATTGCCACTAATGTAAATAACAATATATCCCTTTCATATCATCAGCATGAACAACCTGACATTTCTCCACTAGAACTTTGTTTATGGCTGTTTTAAAAAAAATGAGTTTTTTTTTTTTTTTGTCACCTTCATATTTTGCATAGAAATACTCTTCATCAATGCAATTATGTCAGTGCAGAAGGTATAAAGGACAAACTTGTTGATCTATATTTTATCCATTATCTTTTACTTGTTTCAGTCATTGGACTGCAGCCATGTTGGGGGACCATCTTAAAGGGTTTTAAACAAACAAATCAACGCCAGTACCTTTTTCTTTTAAAGTCTGTTTCTTTTTCCTGATCTGCTCATTTACAGGAACATATACAAACCAACACTGGTTATTAAGTGGTGGGCGAAGAAGACACAAATACAAAGATACACACACACACACACACTCTCTCTCTCTCTCTCTCTCTCTCTCCCTCTCACACACACACACACACACACACACACACACACACACACACACACACACACACACACACACACACACACACACACACAACTGGTTTCATTCAGTTTCTGCCTATCAAATCCACCCACAATCCTTTGGTTAGCCTGGCAGTATAGTTGAAAACACTTGCCCAAGGTGCCACACAGAGTGACTGAACCTAAACCATTTGATTAGAAAGCAAACTTCTTACCACACTGCCATATCAGTGCCTATATCAAACTAAATATAAGTTAATTAAAAACTTTAAAACAGAGTGTTGGGTCTGATATGACTGTCTATATCCCATAAACAATTTATTTTGTTATTCTTTTCTTTAGTTTGTTGTTGGAGGCAAATCATAGCTCTTGTTTATCATTTGACTTATGAAATTATTTCAGTCATTAAAATTTGAAAAGACATTTTAAAAGTGATTATTGGAAAAGTCCTGCTCCTCTTCTAAATGTAAGACAAGTCCATCAACATGAAGTGTTGTGAAAAGGTTATGATCAACAGCTTTCAAATGGTTTAATCACGGATTCTTCCTTTGCTATCAGAAGTCTACTTGAAGAAAAGGATATGCAGATAATAATTGTTTCAATATGATTATAGATGCGGTGTGTACGTGCATGTGTGTGTGTGTGTGTGTACATACCTGCATGCATGCACAGGTAGTTATTCCCCCTTTCAAGGGTCAATGGGTAAAATACTCTTCCACACAAGAGTGTGTTAGAATGTTGGGCTGTCAAAGGTGATGCCTTGCAATATCTATTTCAGTTTTGGGACTTTTGTTACTGAAATGAAATAAAATTCAAGCTCTTAACCAAGTACCCAGGTATTTCAGCTGATGGTTCTCCTGGCTGTAGAGAATACAATTACAAATATATTGTAAATAGTTTCTGATGACCTAATTTCATTTACATTCTTCACATTGATGGAATGGGATATTTTACACTAGTATGCTTAGAATATTTATTTTTCTCATAATGTATCATTTAATTGGATATGCCAAGATATTTATACTGTAGATTATGGCCATAATATTAACAATCCAAGATCATCCATATTTTTAAAGTGATTGATGTTAGAAAGGGCATCCAGCTGTGAAAAGAACCCCCCCCCCCCCAAAAAAAAACCTCAATATCAGACAGTGGAGCTTGGTGTAGTTCTCTGGTTTGTCAGCTCCTATCAAGCTGTCAACCCATGCCAACATGAAAAGCGGAAGTTAAATGACATGATGATAATAATAATATATAAAATGGCCTGTATCAGCTGAAGAAGTGCAGTGATCATATCGTTGACACAGAAATTTGAAGCCCTGTATATGAGTCTCCATGATCTTATCATTCAGTGAATATAGTCCTCTATTTGCAGTGATATTGAGGTCTACATCTGTTGTCATTACATGCAACTGGTTAGTACTTACATTATGTTATATCATATATAGTATGATATATAATATAGTGTAAGCACTGAAAGTCTATACAAGAGGTTTCCTCAGGACAAATACTGCAGTGCATTATTTACATTATTTACATTTGACAGATATTTGTCCTTAATCGCCTTACCTCGGTTTTCCTTTCCTCGACTGCGAGTCTGTCTTGCGGTATCCAATCCTTGAAGCTTGCCCCGACCCAAAGTACACCAGGAATAGCAGCTGCTTCTCCCAAACCTAGACCGTCGCTTAACACGTCTTGTCCTGACCACAACCCTGTTTGAAAAGGGCACGAATCCCGATCGAGGCTCCCTCTGCCCTTTTTCCCCTTCTGGTCAACTTGCTCTTCCGGTCAGCCTCCCCAGACACTGACGTCATACCACACGCCACCCTGTCACTGTTCCGGTGCTGGACTTTAGGGAACTGAACGACCATATATTGTGCCACACTGGAGGCGAGGCAACGGACGTTTGCGGTGAGACATTACGTGTGTGGAGACAGTCGACCAAGGCAGCGACGATCGTCGACTTGAAGTCGGCATATTTGCAGCTCCGTGTGAGTGACAAGCTGTGGCGATACCAGCTGGTGCGGTACAAGGGCCGGACGTACTGTTTAACCAGGCTGGGTTTCGGGCTGAATTCCGCTCCGAAAATTATGGCGATGGTGCTCAAGTCCGTCCTAGGGAAAGAGGAGAGGATAAGGAAGGCCACCAGTTCCTACATCAACGACATTTTGGTTGACGAGACTGTAGTGCCAGCCACCGAGGTAGTGAGACACCTCGGTTTTCCTTTCCTCGACTGCGAGTCTGTCTTGCGGTATCCAATCCTTGAAGCTTTCCCCGACCCAAAGTACACCAGGAATAGCAGCTGCCTCTCCCAAACCTAGACCGTCGCTTAACACGTCTTGTCCTGACCACAACCCCGTTCGAAAAGGGCACGAATCCCGATCGAGGCTCCCTCTGCCCTTTTTCCCCTTCCGGTCAACTCGCCCTTCCGGTCAGCCTCCCCAGACACTGACGTCATACCACATTTTGTTTGTTGTTAGCATGACGGCAGGTCACTACCAGGAATCGAACTTGGAATCTTGGGGTTAGTAGCCCATGCTCTTAACCACTACGCCATATGCCCAAGATTCCAAGTTCGATTCCAGGCAGTGACTTGAATAATAATTAATTCGTTTTATTGGCCACAAGGGCTAATATCAATCAAAAACATGTAAGGACAAAGACAGGATGAAGGTTACAAAAGGTTTTGTCTGAAAAGTAGAAAAACGTTTGTGTAAACAGAGGAAGAAAACGGAAAAAGATATAACAAATAAATAAATAAATAAAACTCCCAAAAGGGGGAGGCGCTTCGAAAAAGAAAAGGTTACACGTGGAAAAACCCATAAAACCACGGGAGCCAGGTCAGAAAAAAAAGAAAGGGGTATAGAGCCCTTTCTCCTTTTACATTACCTTTTTTTCTACAGGTGTGTTCTCAGAATTGGTCCGTTTATACTGGCCATTCTTCCAACAGTCACCCATCTTTCAACGAATTTGCTATGAGACAGCACTTCCCTCTCTACTCTCATCCTCCTTTTCAAGTGGAACTTGAAGAAGTTGATGAGGCCTTGGTCAAAGAGGAAAGTGTCTGACTTTAGCCCTTTCAAACGGGTCCACCATATCACCTATTTCGCTACAGCTACTAGGCATAGAAAAATTGCCTTGCCCTCCCGGTTAAAGGAGGTCGGCGGGTCAATCCTCACGATGGATTCAGCTGATAGCCGGATCCGTCCTACACGTGACAGTAGCTGTTCGATATAAACCCACAGGTCAGCAATACTCGGGCACAGGACGAGTGCGTGCAGAACGGTTTCGTCGTCCTGAGCGCACCTCGGGCAGGCCCGGTTGACGGCACTTCCGTGCCGGTAGAGTTTATCTCGAACAGGTAGCGCACCTCGGTAACACTGCCAGGTGAGGGACCTTTGGAAATTATCCATGGGCCCCAGCCCGAAAGTCTCCTGTAGAGACTGTTTAACTGATTATCTTCGACGCCTAGAGTTTCCCCGAAAACGCCGTCGCACTTTTCCTCCACTAACCCTCTATAGAACGCTAGAGTGGAGCTACTACCGATCTCACTGCCCGCCTGACTGAGGGCAGTGAGAGCTTGGCGGCACTCGAGGTGCCAAGCGCCCTTTCTCGGTCTATGTTTGATCCAGGATTGCAGCTCTGTTAAAGAAACGAGCTGCAGAAAATCGCGTCTGACGAACGGCGACCACACCTATTCACCGTCCAGGAAACACTTGAGATGTCGTAGCCTGAGCGCATGTTTGCGCATCAGCAACCACGGCATGCCAAGGCCTCCGTTCAGCGGCTGTTGACAGCAGATGGAGCACCTGACCAGTGGTACCTGACCCTTCCACAAAAAGTCGAAGAGCAAGCGTACTATCTTGGTTAACCAGCGGTTGGGACAAGGGACGACGGTCAAGCAGTAATAGATGACGGATGTGATGTACACATTCGCCACCTCCGCTCGACCTTTCAAGGAGAGCTTCCTCTCGGCCCATTTCTGGGTGAAGTTGGCCACCCTGTTCGTCACTTCTTCCCAGTTTTTCTCTAACTGGAGGTCCGGACTGAACCAGACCCTGAGCAGTTTAACGGGTTCGTCTGTCCAGCACCCTACGATGCTGTTGGATGGCATGGACTTGCCCCTCCAGGTGCCCAGTTGCAAGCCCACTGACTTTTCCGCGTTAATTTTCGCACCTGTCACCGCTTCATACTCATTTAGTGTCTCGCCAATCAGGTCAATATGCCTGTGGCTTGACACCATCACGGTGACGTCGTCGGCATAGGCAGACACACTCTTCCCACATCCCAGATCGCACGGGACACCCCTCAAAGCCTCCAACTTCCGCAGTAATGGCTTGAGAGTCAACACATACAGAAGGGAGGAGAGAGGGCATCCTTGGCGAACCGAACGCGAGATGTTGAACGGTTCCGGTAGATGGCCGTTCACCTGTATGACCGAGCAGATGCCGCTGTATAAAGCAGCTATCCACCTGTGGAAGACCAGACTGAAGCCAGCTGTCTTGAGAACAGCTGCCAGGTATCGATGGTCGACTCTATCGAAGGCTTTAGACTGATCTAAATTGATCAAAGCCCCACCCACATCAGCTTTGTTACTCACCCTCTCTATGATGTAGCGCATGAGATGGAGGTCGTTGTGGATAGACCTGGTCAGCACGGCGCATGTCTGTGCCTTGCTGATCAGTTTGCCCACGACAAGCGCCAATCTCTTGGCTAGCACCTTGGCCAAAATCTTCAACTCTGCATTGAGCAGAGTGATGGGCCTAAAGTTCCCTATAATGTCCCCCTTGTTTGGGTCCTTTCTTAGCAAAGCCACCACTCCTCGACAAACAAAAGCAGGAATTCTCCCGTTTTGTTGCCAATTGCAGTAGACGTTTGCCAAGACGCCCGCAAACAAGTCTGGCATTGACGTATAAAGCTCGTAAGGCAGACCATCCAAACCCGGCGATCTACCTCTCGTGCAGCCTTTCATCGCTTCCTGTACTTCCCAGGCAGATATGGGTCCTTCGCAGCACTCGGCTTCGCTGGTCGAGAGTTGTGGCAGGCCGTCTAGGTACACACCGAAGTCTGTCCCGTCGTCCGTCCTACCGTTCGTCCCAGGCTTTGCATGTCGTTAATGATGCGTTTAGCTTCCAGTAACCGGGACCTTGTCTATGGAGCCTATCTAAGTCGACCGTACAGATCACGAATTTGTGGTCTGTGTAGCCGACTATGTTGAATTGTGGACACCCTATGCTATCCTTATCCGCTGGCCTACAGAAAATTCTATCTAAGTACAATCTAGAAGACCCGATGCGATTAGTCCAAGTCCACATTGGCACATTTGGGTTGTCTAGTCGATACATGTTGGTCAGCTGAAAGCGTTTGAGCAGGTTCACGAGGCTCTTGCATCCCCCTTTCTTATCAGATGCTCCCACACCCACCCTATCGATACGTTCATCTAAGACAGCATTCCAATCCCCAACTAGCACTAAAGTGCGAGAAGTACCTAGGAAAACCTCCAGACGTTTGAAATAATCCGACTGCCCTGCCAGTAGTCTGAAGGCAGTGCCATCACTACTATCGACATCCAGGACCACCAACTTACTTTCCGGATCCAGGAAGACTGCCCTTATTTTCAAGTCCAGGCCTTTCCGAAATAGCACCACAGTACCCCCACCGCCTGCTCCCGGCCAACAAGGAGATAAAAAAATCTCGTATCCGCCAAAAAGGGCTGCGAGTTCCTGCGGGTTGGAGAGCCTGGTTTCGCTAATGGCTGCTACATCTACACTGTAAGACCTCAGGTCGTTCAACAGGTGACCTTGTTTCCAAGGCGACCCGAGGCCTCTCACATTTATGCTTCCGATTCTGAGAATTACCATGTTTTTTTAAAAAAAGGAAAGTATTAGAGCAGAAAAGGCTCTACTTACTATTTTCTGGTGGGGTGGCTCCCCTATGTTTCCGTGTGGGTGTTTCCACTAAATTTCGATAAAGTCTTTGGGAGAAACTTCTCCCTAGCGACCCAACATCATTTGGGAACTTTTCTTTTATTTTATTGTAGTTTTCTTGGGTTATTTTTAGTGTGAGTATGTGTGCTGGTGGTGTGTTGTGTAAGGGTATAATGAAGTTTGAGATATTTGCATTTGTACTGTTTTTTAAAAAGTTTAACATCGAAAAATACCTTAGGAATGAGAACCCAGGTTCAAAATTTCACCCAGATACCTGATGAAGGCTGGGGGGTATATCAGCCGAGACGTCGTGCTAACAAGATGAGGACAAATATTCGTCAAATGTAAATAATGTAGTATTTTAATGTTCTTACAATACATCCGCATTAAGTAGAATCTTGAATATTGCTATTTGGTATTAATACTGCTTCTATTGCTAATATTTAATCTTTTACTCAACCTGCCAGCTACTTATGGCACCAGTGACTGAAATAGGCAATTTTTCTATTTATCAGTAGAAGCAAGATTTGGCTAGCATGCACAGTTAAGTGGATACCTGCTGCTGATGAAGCACAAACATGCTGAAATCATGTAATTCTACCACCAGTCCTAGACAATTCTTGTCTGCCACTGATGTTGCTGTGCTTGTAAAGCACTAAATATCTATTCAAGAGGCTTTATGTCATCCAACACTGCTTGACAACCAGTGTTGGTATATTATATCCCTGTAACTTAGCAGTTCACCAGTAAGAGACTGAAGTCTAATAGAATAAGTACCAACCTTTAAAAGCAAACAAAAAAAAAAGCACTGGGTTTGATTCAGTCAACTGAAACCCTTCTGGACAGTGCTCCAGCATGGCTCTTATCCAATAACTGAAACACGTAGAAGATAAAAAATACATGAGTGTGTGTATGAGTATATATATATATATATATATATATATATATATATACATAATGTATATGTGTGTGTGTATGCCCCTGAGATTGTGGTTTCAATTTGTGGACTGGTGGTGTGTTGTGTTCTTCAGCAAAACACTTTGTCTTATATTGCTCCATAATCACTTGTTCGGGGAACATCAATTTTGATGGAGGAGTGAGTTAATGTACAGCACCTAAATTTGATCACTGTAAACAAGTCACTTATTGCAGATAGTTATGCAAAAACTAAACATTGATTCATCATCTCTGACGGAAGATTTCATCATATATATATATATATATATATATATATATATATATATATATATATATATATATATATATGTATGTTTGTGTGTCTGTGTTTGTCCCCCCAACATTGCTTGACAACCAATGCTGGTGTGATTATGTCCCCCGTAATTTAGCGGTTCGGTCAGCAAAAGAAACCAATAGAATAAGTACTAGGCTTACAAAGAGTAAGTCCTGGGGTCGATTTGCTCGACTAAAGGCGGTGCTCCAGCATGACTGCAGTCAAATGATTGAAACAAGTAAAAGAGTATATATATATATATATATCAGAAAAAATAATATATATATTTACAGGATTCAATAGAATCAAAGAATTTTAAAATTAAGGATACCAAGGTAATATAGACAAATCAGAAGGCTGTGGCCCAGCATAGCCATAGCCTTTGGGCTGAAATACACATATATATATTCTTATGAGAGAAAGAGAGAAAAGTGGGGAAGAGAAGGGGTACAATTTGTTTATTGACTTAATTTCAAAATCTTAATGAAGAATTAGTTCACGCTAACCTATTTCGTAAATTAGTAAGGTTAAATTTTGGGTTATCTCTCTTTGAATTCTGTTAAGATTATAACTTACACACACACACACACACACACACACACAGATTTCAAACAATTCTTCCATTTATTATTTTACTTGTTTCAGTCAGTGAACTGTGACTTTGCTGGGACACCGGCTTGATAGGGTAAAGGGTTAGTCTACCACATCACCCCAAATATTTGAGTTAGGTTGGATTTTTTTTCTCAAATCACTAAATTACAAGGATGTAAACCAGGGTAAATTACTCCCAAGTGAGGTAAAAATGAAATTCTTGGGGGTAATTAGACGTAAGTATAATTACATAAAAAATAAGTTCCTTGTTACGACAGAAATTTTTCTTCTGGCAACTCTGCATTGTTCAATATAATAGATATGTAAATAGATTCATATAAATATTCAATAAACCTTTTGGATTCAAAGAATCAATGATTTTCTTCCTTTCAAATCAAGGGGATGACGTCAGCTTAAATAAATATATTTTGGAGTAATTGGTTTAAAATGTTCCCTGATCCCTGATCTAAACAAACCAATGCCATTTGTAAAGCAGTGGTGAGAGCAAACATGAAGATATGTGTGCGCACATGTGAGCTTGTGCGCGCGCGCGCGCACACACACACACACACACACACACACACACAGGGCTTCTACACCGCTTCATCAAGTTAAAATTCTCCCACAAGGCATTGGGACTACAATAGAAAGTACCTACTTTAGATGGTGCCTCGCAGTGAGAATGAACCTGAAACAATCCTCTTTAAGCATGATGGTGGATGCTTCTTTACTTTTTTTTTTTTTTTGTTGTCAGTTGTGGTTTTGTGTGTTGTGTATATATACACCAATAATTATTAAAACAACCAGTTTGTATTCAATAAATAAAAGACTGAGAAAGGAGACTGGGCAGGGTGGGGGGACGATCTGATACATAAGAGCCAGATTAAATAAACTGTTTGGGAAGAAACACAGCTAAATATCAACATTGAATCTAAACTCACTGTGCAGTGTCTTAAAAACTTAATTGTGTATTGGTATGTAAGTATAATACATATACATGAGAGTCAAAGACTGAATATCTGTGTGTGTGTGTATATGCATGCATGCATGCATCTATTGTCGTGTGTGTATGTATATATGCATGCACGCATGTATTGTTGTGTATGTATGTGTAATACATATATGTAAGCATCGAAGACTGAATATTTATGTATTTGTGTTATTTACCAAATGTATTTATAGGAATCGAAGACCAAATGTATGTGTAATACATATGTGAGAGTCAAACTGAATATCTACAGACATGCATGTATGTATGAGAGTCAGATGTATGTATGTATTATGTGTGTATATATGTATACATGCATGCATAATACATGTGTGAGAGTCAAAGACTGAGTAGAAGACTGATTATGTAAGTATTAGTGTGTACAGATGTATAATATGTCTATGAGGAGGTTTGTGAGGATGGTGAGTGTGTACATGTGAATGGCATGATAGTGTGTGTGTGTGTGTGCGTGTGTGTGTCACTGAGGATGGTGTGTGTTTGTAAGGTTTGTGTGCATGTGCTATTTAACTGTTCATTATAATTTATATTGAAATTATTATATAATTGAAATTATGTAGAACGTAACATTCTACAAATGTAAGTAAGCATTAGATGTAATAGAGAAACTTTTCAAAGAGACTTGTGTATTAAAAGTACATAGTACTCACTCAGGACATCATCAGCAAATTATCAGACGTCATTGTTTCAACCTCATTTGGTCTCCTCAGTGACAAACGCCCTTGACATTATTTTTTATTTGCTATTGTTTTATTTTTGCAATTTTTATGTGGACCTCTACTTATGGATGGGATGAAATAAACAGGCGTCCATTTTAGTTGTTCTATTGCTTCTAGCATTGTGTCATTCTTTGCAAAAATGACATTATTTCTTCTATGTTACAACTATTTAAGAAAATATTGTTGTTGCTGCTGCTGTTGAAGAAAAGATAATCTCCCTTGAACAGTTTAGTCTTTTGTTTCACTTCTGCCACCATTGCTTGTGGGAACAGCATGAATGTTGCAACATCCATTTCTGTTCCTTTACAATAAGTAAATAAATAGATTAATTAAGCTGAATATTTTGTCTTTATAAGAAATATACTTCTCATCATCATAACTTTTCTTAATTTTATTCCAACTGTAATGCTTGAATAGTAAATTTGCTTGAATGAATATTTTATTCATTTCCAGTGACTCTAATTGCTTCAGTGATGTAGCTTGGCTTTGAAACTCCTTCCTTTGTTCTTTTTTATGTTTTGGTTGAAGTACAAGTCATTCATTTTTTTTTTTCTTTTTTGCTATTTGGTGTGTTGCTTTATTTCTTCACGAATTTGTTTTTCTTTTCTTATTACTCAAAAGAAATCATATTTTTATGGTGTATTTGTTGCTTTGTGTTTGCTTGATTAGTGAAAGCTTCATGGAGACCTTATCATTCTTCCCCTCCTCTGCCTCCCACCTACCTTTGAAACATTTTATGTCTTAACAGTGCTATACAGCATCAACAAATATTTAATTTGCTTTTATTAGAGATTGTATTTCTTTCTCCAAATTATGAATTTATCTTCAGAGTAGAACAGACTCTGGTTTCAAGGAGGAGTTCAATGCCAAAACAGAATTAGCTTTCTGGTTTTTAAAATTTAGCTATTTTTTATAAATGTTTTTAGTATTGTTTAGTCCCAGGTCAGCACTAATTGTGCAGGCCTAAAATTAGAAACATTACAGTCATGACCATCCTATTTATATGTCCCTCTCTTTTTGTTTTTGGAACAACAATAAAGCGGGGGGGGGGGGTTAGGTTGCTATTTTTGTTTTATATATAGGTTGGTGATTATGGATAGTATATATACTGTGTTATAATATTTCATTGGTGATTATATGGAGTATATGCTATTGAGTGGTGCTTGTGTTATTTTATTGTTATTGCATAGAATATGTTTCTTACTAAGTTATGTTATCAAATTGAAAATATCCTGAGTAGAATGTGTTATCCCTTCCCAAAAGGACTGTCTTGTATAGAATATGACCTGTGTCTTACTGGGCTGTCTTGTAGACTAGATGTAACATTCGGGCATCTGGTATGCATAAGATGTGACTTGGAGAGTTATTTTGGGAACGGTTTCTCCATCTCCCGTTAAGCAATTTTTTATCAGAAAGTACCATTTTGTTATGGCCAGGAAGTTGTCTTACATTGTTTTTACCACTTCTTGCCCATTTTCACATCTAAGGATTGGCACTTTGCCCAATAGAGATAGCTGCTGGTTCAGTTGTGTCTGTGAATATACTTTAATTAGGCAGAGACTGGGCAGCTGGAGATAATACGGTTGATTGCCTCCCTGAGTTGGTAACATGTTTTCTATTTGGTGTGAGTATCTTCTTTTACTGTTTTATATCTGAAGTTGTTTCTAGCTGGATGTTGATCTAGTGTCAAGCATTCTGCTTCTGCTTTTAGTCCAGGTCTCTTGAACAAGTGTTGGGTCATATTCTGGTTTGTTTCCCTTCTGTCAACTTTTAAAGGATATTGACCATGGAGTGGGTTTTTCTCTTCAATTCTTTTTTTTTATTTATTTTGGAATTCTGTTTTGACCTTGTCTTTTGTTTTTCAACTATTTCAGTTCTTTTGTCCTAATCTAAATCTTGAATTTCAGTGTTGCTAGTTCATTTCATTATTATACTTACCATTTTCTCTTTGCTTTATTCTAAGTACTCTTTCGATCCTTCTGTTATTTTGTAATAGCATTCTATCTGTATCAGACTCCTGTCAATTTTGTTTGTTGGATAAGTATATTCTATTGATATCAGATGTGAGGTGGTAGCATTCAAGTACCCTTAGTGATTCCCTAGTTTTTCTGGTTAAGCTCTTCACTTTACTTAACTTCCAATTTATTATGTTAAAACTGTACTTAGTAACTGAGGCAGCTAGTGTATTTATACTTATTATTTCTATGAGTTGTATTTTATCAATTTCATTTATTCCTAAGTATTTTTATGGATAGTTCTGGTTTAAAAATTCTGATTTCAGTTTCTTTATCTAATTAAATCTTCCTAGTTTTAGTTAAAATCCCTTACAGAGGATTTTATACCATATTTTAACTGTATTCTGTTTTTTATACCATTTGCTACCATATATTAACTGTATTCTACCATATTTTAACTGTATTTTTTTATGTCTTGGCTAAATTTATAAACAACTTTTAGTATGCCTTAACTGAATTATTATTATTATTATTATTATTATTATTATTATTATTATTATTATTATTATTATGGCAGCAAGCTGGTAGAATTGTTAGCATACTGGGCAGAATGCTGAGCAGCATTTCATCTATCTTTGTGTTCTGAGTTCAAATTCCGCTGGGGTCGACTTTGCCTTTCATCCTTTCGGGGCCAATTAAATAAGTACCAGTTATGCACTCGGGTCAATGTAATCAACTTAATCCCTTCCTCCAAATTTGAAGCCTTGTGCTTCCAGTAGAAAGGATTATTATTATTATTATTATTATTATTACCTTTTCGGACAAAACCTTTTGTAACCTTCGTCCTGTCTTTGTCCTTACATGTTTTTGATTGATATTAGCCCTTGTGGCCAATAAAACGAATTTATTATTATTATTATTATTATTATTATTATTATTATTATTATTATTATTATTATTATTATAGCATCAGAAAAGTGCTTTGCAGCATTTCTTCTGGCCTTTTGTGCTCAGAGTCCAAATCTTTCTGTGATCAACTTTGCCTTTTATCCTCTCAGGCTCAGTAAAATAAATTGTCTGTCAAGTACTAGGTCAATAATATTGAATACTCCCCCTCCCCTTGAAATTGCTTGCTCTGTGTCTAAATCAGAAACCGTTGTCATTGCTGCTGTTGTTATTTTACTGTTATTTATTACTTTCTGTATTCTTTCATTCTCTTATCCCCAGGTGGTTCCTTACTTGCTGGGTGTGACACCCCAAGTGCAGAGTCATTGGTTGGATGGTTACTGGAGCACAAAGACCTTAAAATACAAAGTGATTCTGATTCTGACATGTCAGTTTGTTCTATAGATATAGATTCTGATGAGACTGGATCTATGTCTGACATTTTTGATGATTTAGATGATGATGACATAGAATTGGAAGAGGTAAGCTACATTCTTTCTCCACTACCATTTTTCTTACATATTGAATCATAGGATTGGCTGAATGAGAATGACTCAAGACACCAACACTCATGTTTATACACATCAGGAGATCTTTATTGAAGAGATTATAGCTCAAAATTTTAAAAATTTTATTATTTTTCTAATTAAAAAAAAATCACGAGAAACATCAAAATTTCTTACAAAAATTTCACGTGATTTGAAATTGTTAAGGATTTCTCAAATATAAAAATAGTTTCAAAAAGACAAAAGACAGATCAAACTGCAAGGCATCTGAATCTAATACTCTGGTTTTCTTTTGTCTTTTCTTTTTTCCTGTCAGTTCACTAACTTTGGCAAAATACTTTTAATATTATGAAATAACTATGCAGAACATTGACTAAAGGGATTAAAATGGTATTATCTTTGGTTCTTCTTGCAATTGACATTAACTTCTCATTGTACTAAGGTTGAGAAAATAAATACTAGTTATATACTTTTGTCAATGCTCTCTGTCAAGTAGTCAAGATGTGCTGAATTTATACTGATTGTTAGGCTCAGAAAGAAGTGTGTCAAAATTTGAAATCATTGCTGGAACTTATTCCATGCAAGGTCATGATTGATCAGATTTTGTTGATCAATATTCTAGCGAATCACAACATTGGGTGACTGAAGAATATTTCTATTACAGGCTATCTTGTTAAAAAATTAGTTTTACAAAATATTTAGTTGAAGAAATGTTGTTTCTTCTAATTTTTTTTTTATAGATTATTATAATTGTCATACATGTAACTAATATGTTTAGTTAGTGTGAAAAGACTGGGTCTTAAAGATAATTAATTACCTTCTGACTTTTCTTTCTTTTATTTTTGTACTTCTACAGCAAGAAATAACGACAACAACTTACAAAAAACCCTCAGATTTTGCCAACATTGATGAATATGCCATGTACGTTCAAATAAATATTGTTCCTGGAATGACAGTGCGATGTTGTTGTACATATGAAGAAGTGATGGAAGGAGATATTGGCAAAGTTATTAAGGTACATATTCTTTCAGTTCTGTTTGTTTTGACATCAGACCCTAGCAAGGAATGCTATTATTTGAAGCTTAGGAGGAAAAACAAGGTAGAATAGTTGATACAGTGTTGTAAAAATTAGGATATATGAGGTATAATTGTGCAGGTATGTGGGTGAGCATATGTATATATAGATTGATAACCAAAGCAGCTTAGCCCTAGGAACATAAACTAAGTTTTGTTAGTCTACATTTAGCCCCACTATAAAAGATAAAGTCTACTTGTAATGATCTTTGGTAACACTTTTCGACTGTTGAGTTGTAATGCTGCAAGGGATGTGATGTTGTTAGCTGATGTGATTTCAATAATGACATTAAGAATAATTGTCTACAATTTAATTCTCCAGTTATTGTGCTCTTTTTTTTTTTATTGACCACTCATTCTGACTTTATCAGCCACTGGTTTATATAGAATTGTTTTTTTCTCATGTCTTCCTAACAACTGAGTATGTGACATACTCAGTTGTTAGGAAGACATGAGAAATACTAAGATATTGTTTGTACAGTGTCCAGATGTGTGACATTTGTGTAACATTTGTGTAAGTCATTGATTAGTCTGAAAGATGGTATAGGTGATAGATATGACTTAGTAACAGTTTGCTTGAGCCATCTCCTTTTGATGATTATTGATACAACGAACAGCTAATTTGTGAATGCACTATCAGGTTTTCACTAACATTGCTCTTTAATAATTTTAAAATTTTTTGCTCAAACATTGTTGTCATCATCGTATTTAACCCTTTAACATTCAAACAAGCCATATCCAGCCCAAATGTTTGATCTGTTTTTATGTTCAAACTGTTCAGATCTGGCCTCTCATACCTACCCTACAATGTCACTCTAAACATAAACAATCACATTATTAAAATCTCTTTGCTACAAGATAATGCATGATTAATTCAAAATAATGTGAATAAATAAGCATTTCAGTTGATGAATTAATCTGAATGCTAAAGGTTTAATGTCCATTTTCTCATGCTTGCATGAGTTGGAGGAAGTTTTCTAAGGTTGGATGCCCTTCT
>NC_142944.1:23316716-23319004 GCF_046866305.1 Octopus bimaculoides | reverse complement strand
GTTGAAGAAGGAAAAAGAAAGGTAGGCCAATGAAGATGTGACAAGGAACTGCGTGGGAAGACTTCATCGAGATGGGAGTGTCTCCTGGAAAGAAAGGTGCACTTCAGCTCAGAACAATATCACTTGGAAAATTTTCATTACCAGATGCTGTTTGAGTGAATATCACACATAAATAAATCATAGTATAAGTTTAAATAATAACTCTGTGTATGTGTGCGCATGTGTTTTTTTTTAATAAAAACTATTATATATGTTTGGTTTCATAGCTTGACCATGATGGACTTCACCACCTGAATGTCCAAGCGTACTGGCAGAGAAAAGGAGGTACTTACTGGATGCGATACATACATATTGAATTATTAGGCTTTACTGATGTTCCTTCTTGTGAGTACAATTTTTCAGTATACATATAATATATATTCTAAACCAACATCATCATCATTACTGTTATTATTACCATCATCACCAACACTACCACATCATCATTGTTTCCATCACCATCTTCGTCATCATCATTGTCGTCGTCATTATTTTCCATTGTTGTCATCTTCAACTTCCTTCTACAAATATTTTTTGTTTTCTTTTTTATTGTATTTTCTGTTAGAATTAACAAACGTTATTCTACAACACACACACACACATTTGTAGGAATTAGTTCTTAGTAGATACTTATTAATAATGGATTTTAAATATTTTCATATTGGTATTCTTGTTTTGACACAATATCAACAGAATCACTTTTGCTTCATAACTGTAACATAAACTATATATTTATTGATCTATTATTTATCATTATATGTATGTATGTATGTACGTACGCTTGTTCGTTCTTCCTCTAAAACTGGCACAAACAATCATCCTGATTGGTAGAAAGATCATTACATGTTAATCAGTCTGAATAATCATGTAGATTGGTATAAAGACTAACTGTTTGTGCAATTTTTTTTTTTTTTTGCATTCTTAACTAAGGCCAAATTGCTTATGAAAACCATCATTAAATTGTATATATATATATTTATATTACAGCTTGTCAAACAATAAAGGTTGGTGACAGAGTTCGTGTAAAGCCTTCTGTTTCCTTACCCATGTACAAATGGGGTTCTGTGACCCACAGAAGTGTGGGTGTTGTCACAGGTAATTGACTGTTTTTTCTTTATTGGACAACAAAAAAATTTGTTTAATAGGCATTATTTTAGACAGAAAAACATCTAGATCTATGTGTGGGTGTGTGTGTATGTATGTGTGTGTATATCTGCGTGTATATATATGTATATGTCTGTGTCTGTATGTCTATATATATATTTGTGTGTGTATATTAGGTCATCCCATAACTGATTTGTTTTTTTTAATACTTTTTATTTAGTTCTTTTTTTTAATCTAAAATATGCTCTTCCATATAACTGGTAGACTTGCAAGGCCCCTCTTCCAAAATTCAGTTGTCTATGACAAAAAATACTCCTCCAGTACTATTCTGACCTTGTCTACGGAATTGATATTTTTTCTGTCCAAATTATTTTGAACACTGCGGAATAAGTGATAATCAGCTGGGGAATATGGTAGATGCGGCATCGTTTCCCATTCAAAGTACTCCAGTCTTTAGAATGTCATCCTTGCTGTATGTGGCCAAGCATTATCCCGATAGAAGAATACCTTTTGTCTTGAAACCAAATATAGTCGTTTTTCTTTTAGCGCTGACTTAAGCCACTCAAGCTGCTTGAAGTAGGCTTCCTTTATCATTTGGCTGGGGTTTAAAAGTTCAAAGGGGACTGAACCTTTCATATCCCACCAAACAGATAACAACACCATATGTGGGTGGAGACCTTTAGCCTGGGGTGCTGGTGTTTCTCTTTTCCCTACCCACTGTCATTGGACATTTTTATAGAGAAACCATTTCTCATCACCAGTCACTATTCAGTCCAAAAAGGTTCATTTGTGAGACATGACTGTAAAGAAAAGCACACATTCACTCTCTGTGCACGATTAGGTTTGTGAGGAACCCATTGACCCAATTTGCTGACTTTTCCAATAGCACGCAGATGTCAATGAATGGTTGAATGACCAAATCCAAGCTTCTCTGCCAGTTCCTCAACAGTTAGGATGGGACTTTGTTCCTCCAGGGTTTGCAGGATGTCCCTATCAAGCTTTACAGATCTTCCAGGATTACTAAATTTAGTAATCATCCCAAATCGGTAACAAGAAATTTAGTTAGGAACATCTCACTTAGATTATCAAATCTATCCACAAATGAAAATATTTTCAATGAGGAAGCTGACTTTTACAACTCTGCC
>NC_142944.1:23209216-23311716 GCF_046866305.1 Octopus bimaculoides | reverse complement strand
TCGGGGATATTCAGCGTGACACAGTGTGACAAGGCTGACCCTTTGAATTACAGGCATAACAGAAACAGGAAGTAAGAGTGAGAGAAAGTTGTGGTGAAAGAGTACAGCAGGGCTCGCCACCATCCCCTGCCGGAGCCTCGTGGAGCTTTAGGTGCTTTCGTTCAATAAACACTCACAACGCCCGGTCTGGGAATCGAAACCACGATCCTATGACTGCGAGTCCACTGCCCTAACCAATGGGCCATTGCACCTCCACGGTGATGGATTAAGTCAACCATAAAAGAATGGGGCCAGTCCATTAACAGGCTTCCACATAGTTTTCATCTACTGAATTTCACTGATGAAGTTTTGGTCAACCTAAGGCTACATGTTGGAAGACACTTGATCAATGTGTCATGCACTGGTATTGAACCTGAAACCACAGAGTTGTGAAGCAAATTTTTAACAGCACAGCCAAATCAAATAAATATATAAAAGCTGATAATTTTTGTCAGTTCGTAATACTACTTTTAATAGATTAAAGTTACTAGAATTTATATTATAGTTTAATCCCAACTCTGCTTCCATTGAACAGACTCGGGATTAAAGGTACTCCAGTCATGATCATCCCATCTTTTTCCCCAGATATTTTTTACTTAGAACTATGTGCCAACATCACATAAAAAGCATCCATGCTGGTGCCACATACAAAAGCATCCAGGACACTCTATAAAGTAGTTGGTGTTAGGAAGAGCATCCAGCGATAGAAACCATACCAAAACAGACTGGAGCTTGGTGCTCTAACTTCCCAGTTCCTGTCAAACTGTCCAACAACATGCCAGCATGGAAAATAGACGTTAACTGATGATGTTGATGATGATGATGATGACTATACTATCCAATAAGTCTTTATTTTAAAATAGATAAAGAATGTGGTCTGAAGGAAACATGACTGCTATTTCTAGCTGCTTGAGTAGATTGGGTAGTTATTACTAGAATTAGCTACTTCAGAGAAGCAGTATGTCTATGAACTAATGATTTTTGTGTTTTTCCCAAACAGTGGAATTATCTTTTCCTTGGATGTTAATAATCAATGAACTATAACATTACTTTAGTTTTAATTAAATGCTAAGTTAAAATGTTATACCTTTCATTGTTCTTCAGGTGTAATGGTTGTCAGATGAACCCTATCACTGGATCACGATTTGAATGCAGAGTTTGTAAAAAGTTTGATTTTTGTGAAAACTGCTTCAAGACAAAACGAAACCATAAGCATCCATTTAATGGAATTCCAGAACCAGGTATTATTATTATTATTTGTTTATTTTTTGTTTGTTTTGATTCATTTGGCAGTACCATACTGGGGCACTACCATTAACATTTTGTGATTAAACCCTTTAGTATTCAGATTATTCTATCAAATATAAGGCTTATTTATTCACATTGTTTTCAATTAATCATGCATTATATTGTAACTTTGAGATTTCAATGATGCATCTGTTTGTTTTTAGAATGACATTCTAGGGTAGGTGTATGAGGCTGGATCTAGTCACTTTGAACATAAAACAGGTAGAATATTTTGGTTGGATATGGTTGGTTTAAATGCTAAAGGGTTAAATTAACAATCAACAACATTATGTATTTTTATAAATCTGATGAATATTCTATCAGTTTCATTTTGCTGAACAGGTAAGTTATGGGGACATATATTTTCATTGATTTTCAAACACTGAAAAACAAAGACACATATACAAATACACATTTTATATATCAATCCATCCATCCATACGTATTTATTACATACATACATAAAAACAAAACATACAAATCTGCATATGCACTCACTCCAAATACTGCACATATACATACACACATGCAAAAATACCCTGCTGTTGTTGGAGGCTTTGATCTAGGTTAGAAACCAGTTCTTTCTCTATTGCCAAGTAATCTTGAAACAAAACTGAATAATGACTGACTCACACACACACACACACACACACACACACACACATACACACACACACATAAGCTCAGCACAGTCTTCCAGCATGTTGGATCCTCTCAAACTGTACAACCCATGGTAGCATGGAAAACAGACATTACATGATGAGACACATACACAAATACAGTTGGCTTCTACACAGTTTCCACCTATCAAATTCACTCACAAAGTTTTGGTCAGCTTGGGGTGATAGTCAAAGCACTCACACATGATTATTATGCAATGGGATTGCAGCTGAAACTTTTAACGTGTGTTTTTGGATGAGACACCTAATACAATATTTCCCTTTCTGTGGTCCCATATTATCTTATATACAGTATCCTCTAAATGCCTATGTCTTCATGTAGAGCATCAAAGACAAAATATTGATTAGGTCTGTAAATCATAATTACCATGAATAAATAAAGAGAAAACAACTGACCACTCTCCAGTTAACTGAGAATTCAAATAGGTGCAGGCATGGTTGTTTGGTAAAGAAGTTTGCTTCCCAATCACATAGTTTCAGGTCGAGTCCCACTACATGGCAATTTAAGCAAGTCATCATCATCTAACATATGTTTTCCATGCTAGCATAAGTTGGACAGTTTGACCAGAGCAGGCAAGCAAGAGATCTGCAGCAGGTTCCAGTCTGATTTGGCTTAGTTTCTACAACTGGATCCCCTTCCTAATGTCAGCCATTTTACAGAGTGTGCTGGGTGCTTTTTATGTGGAACCAGCACAGGAGCTTTTTACATGGCACCAGTGTGGGTGCTTTTACATGGCACCAGTTTGGGTGCTTTTACATGGCACCAGTACAGGGCTCTTGCAGGCTACTCCTCTTCAGCCGGGGAACCAACATTAACAATTCTGCTGTGGAGGAGAGGTTGCAATAGCCCTGAACTGACTGAAGCATTGCGAGTAATGGAAACTGAAACAATCTTTTCATGTGTGTTTGTGTTTGTGTTATAGTCTTGGTACTGCACAATAGTTGTAAAAATGTGTTACCACCATCATATCAGCAGTATCTTTCATTTTCAATCTTCTGAAGACATACCTGGTCATGGGGAACATATTAATTTCCTTGAAAACAGGTAAGGTTTGGCAACAGGAAGGGTGGCCAGCTTCAGAAAATCTGCTTCAACAAATTCCGACTGACCCATACAAACATGGAAAAGTGATAATAGAGCTCATATTGTTTAAAATTTGAGTGTGCAGTGATTCTTCTATTTTTTCTTCTTTTGTTTGATAATGATATGTGTATGTGTGTAGATACATATACTTACACCAAACTCACACATACGCACCATCTTATGCTTGTTTATGAAAATATAAAATTGTTGTATTTGCTATTATTTTTTGTACATTTCAGGTTGTGAACCAATTGATGTTGGAAAACCTGGAAAGCAGAAACAAGTGAGTTCTGTTGGGAATGGTTCACTTATTGACAACTGGCATATGTGTGTGAAAAACCTGACTGTTTCTTCAAGAGAGAACCAGGCATCACGATTGATTGATGAAGGAAATGGTTATTGGCAAAGTGCTGGATCACAAGGAAAAGTACATTTCAATTTAATTTTTCTTTTTGTATATTTGAATTTAGTTTTTTTTTGTTTGTTTGACTTATGTCATCTTTAGAGGAAATTATTCCATAAACATTGGCAGTTGTTCTAAATTTGAACAAAGAATCGGGAAGGATAGGTAGCTAAGGTCATTAGAGTATGAGAGACGAGTAATAGATAGGACATCAGTTTCCATACCCCATTTTATAAATCTTTTTTTTATTGTCTTTTCTCCTATTATTGAACTTTTTTTTTTTAAAAGATCAATTGTTCAGATTTCTTCGTTATATTTTTAGAGACCGTAGGGTATAATAAATGTTTATTATTTAAGAAAACCTATATTTGGTATTGCATTGAAATAATGCTTGGTTTTATAACCTGTAAACAAAACAATTGGGCTAGTCAGCTGACTAATTTCTACCTCATTGCATCTCATTTATCTGTAGCCAGTCACAACCACACATGCCATCTTGAAAGAGTATGTTTGCGTAATATATATGCATCAGCATGGCCGCAGCTCTAAGCTGAAACTATAAATATATATATATATATATATATATATATATATATATATATATATATATATATATATATATATATATATATAAACTTCGCTATTACTTGCAAGTGAGTATGACTTGATAGAATGTACCAAGTTTTCACTGATTGTTTTAGGTTCCTCTGTAATTGTGAACCAACACCTTCCACTTGGCCCTCCTCCCACCCATTGCAAACATCAAAGATGTGACAGCTAGAAGGAGGAAAGGGTTGCATCAGCAATCAGCTGGTGCTCAATTAGATCTGAGTAAACTGACAAAGCATGAAAATAATGTGCTTTTCTCAAGGACATAACAGTGTTCTGTCCGAGAATCTGTAGGGACCATGTGATGCAAGGTGACAAGAATGGCTCTTTAGTACATCACACAGTCGATACAATAAATAGAGATTGAATAGTACATATAAGTGCCAGAGGTAAAAAGGAGACAACCACGTAGAATGATTAAGGGAAGGTTTATTGATATGTTAAAGTGTGTCTGTGTGCATCATGGATACAGAAATATATTGACAGGCTGTTGTGAGAGGAAAGTTTATGCATGTATATGTGTATAGGTATGGATGTGTGTGCATGTTGTGTATGTTTAAGGATGTTGATAAGTAAACATTAAAAGAGTCTATAAAGTGAAGTGAGAAAAATGTTTGTAGACAAGATGGGGATAATATACCAGTTCATAGTTGGTCGTAATACTGTATCAAGAAGTGGTGACTGTGCTGCTTGGCCGGCTACAGGTACGCATTGTATGTGAAATTGTGGCTGTGATGCTGGGCCTGGTCACTTGGTACAGGAGTTTATGCAGGTTGTATATTCGCTGTTGATTTGTAGTGAGATGATTCACTTAACAGTAAGCTGTTGGAATTTGGATGGATTGCTTGCTGAACTGTGTATGTGGAGATGTTGATGTTAGGAAGATGGTGAAGACAGAGATGGAGGTGACCGAATGCTGTTGGACGAAATTGGTGAGCCTCAACATAGCTGCTGTGGTAGCGTGTTGTCTGGCATTGTCGCTGGAACTAGATGTGTCTTCGTAGTCAGTGGCTTGACCTTAAAAGATCAGGAAGCAAAGACGTGTATTGAGGAAAAAGCTGGGTTTTTATGGAAAGCAGTAGGCTCAAAATAGTGTTCAAAAAAGGTTGTCCACATGATGCTATTTAAAGTCTCTGACTGGTTATCCACAACAGAGTAGGAGACAAATTCTGCTGATACCAACCAATCAGAGTAGTGGACACAACAGGATACAAACAGCAGCTGAAGGCCAATTGGTCCCTGCTACATTCGAATGCATGTATGCATAGAGTTTACACTACATATAGCCCCACATCCTCTTGTCACAAATCAAACTCACAACTTTATATGCAAAGAGAGAGAGAGAGAATCTAAATAAATACAATAATTAAACAAAATAATTGAAATTCAGATGAATTAGGTACTTAGGTTGAGGCACCAAAAATTAGTGCGGAATTATCCGTACAGTTTCAAAATAAGGTGAATAAAATCAAAATAAGCAACAGGATATCCAGAGGTGATGCAGTACGATCGTTTCAAGCGGCTCCATTTAATTGAACAATGCAATCATTACATCAATTTAAATGCAGAGCTATCCTCAGCTGCATAAATAAATAGAATTAATTTAATCAGTCAGACACATTTGTATAATTTTACCTAAATCCTTGAAGAGGGTAAGAAGACAGACAAAGTCCATGCTATAATTTCTGGTGTTGGTGCCATGATAAAATGTGCATAATAGATTCTTTAAGCGATCTGTGTTAGGAAGAGCATCCAGATATGGAAACTATGCCAAAAATGAAATACACAAAATTGCCATGGTCATCACTCCATTTGCAAGGGCAGTAACTCAAAAACTGACGTGGACCTTAGTGACCTGCACAGCTCACGTGAATCCATCATAGCCTCCGTCCCTTACTTCAGAGTTGACTAGGTTGTTCAACTATAAAAGCCGTGTAAAAATTTCAGATTTGAATTGCATTATTCAATCTTTTTTGTTATTAGGTTTAAACAATTTGGTGGCAAGCTGACAGACAATATCTTAGCGGCATTTTGTTTGTCTTTATATTCTGAGTTCAAATTCCACCAAGGTTGACTTTACCTTTCATCCATTTGGGGTTGATAAAATAAGTACCAGCTGAGCACTGGTGGTCAATGTAATCAGCTAGCTGCCCACAAAATTTCAGGCTTTGTGCCTATAGCAGAAAAGATTATTAAGTCTAAACAAATAGGTGCAGGCATGGCTGTGTAGTAAGAAGCCTGCTTCCCAACCACACGGTTCCAGGTTCAGTGGCACCTTGGGCAAGTGTCTTCTACTATAGCCTCAGTGTTGTATTTCCCTCGGAGGACTCGCAGAGATAACACAAGTTGTACAATTTAATTATTACATTTATTATTCAATTACATACAAAGAACGCACTCACCCAATGTTCGTTATAAATAAACAAGAATCATGTCCGCCATATATATCAATGACATTTTACTACGTCAGTCACACAAGACAACAACAATGAAACAATGAACTCAGACGAACCACATTGACACAGGACTTCAGACGAACACAAATCCAACAGTCCATATAACACCTCCCCACTGAAATTGATGCTACACAAGAAGTATCAACAGCAAAGTCTCTCTTGGGTTTTACGGGTTCTCTTGGACCGTCTTGGGTTGTCTGGTCCATACTCTAGAACGGGTAACATGGTCTTGGGTCTGGTTTGTCTTTGAGTTAGTGGAACAGTTTCCGAGATCTCCATCGGGTGATCTGTTGCAAATTGAAATACAGTGTTTTCTGCATCACCAGGTTCATTGTCTTCCTCAGTTGTGTACCATGGTTGCAGCTGTTCCCAGTGTTGTCTCCACATCGGGCCATGAGGTATGAGCTTGACGTTAAAGCAGCGAGTACCCAATGACTTCTTAATGATTGCTGGTACCCATCGGGGATCTTTGTCTTGGCAAGGTCCATAGTATAGTGCATACACAGGATCTCCGGCCTTGTACTGCCTGGTAACTTTAGCGACATCAGCCGAGCTTGGAGTCACCTGAGACTTATGTGCTTCCTTAGACTGTTTGCCTTGAGCAATGTGTGCTGGCGATGGCAGCAGAGAATCAATCCTTGTTCGTATCTGCCGGTGATTCAAAAGTTCACTCGGAGAGAATCCACAGGATGTCGGTATTCTCCGGTACTGCATCAAAAACTCTTGAAGTGCTCGTGTCGGCGGAAGAGAAGACTTCCTCAGAGCTTGTTTGAAGGTCTGCACCAAACGTTCCGCTGCTCCGTTGGTAGCTGGGTGGTAAGGTGCCCCTGTCAGGTGTGTGATCCCACATTCTTTGCACCAGCTCTGGAACTCCCCAGACGTAAAAGTTGGTGCGTTATCGGTGACCAATGTGTGAGGAAATCCGAAGTGTGCAAAGTCTTCCTCAAGCAGATTTAAAGTGGCTTTGGAGGACGTGTAGGAAGTAGGATGAATGCATGGGTACTTGGAATAAGCATCTGTGATCACCAGCCAATCTCTACCCATAAAATTTATTGCATGGTCCAGATGTAAGCAGCTCCACGGCTTTTCTGGTAACATCCATGGGTGAACTGGAGGCTTAGATGGCTGCCTTTGATGTTCGTTGCACGAATCACATCGTTGACTGGCTATCTCTATAGCAGCATCGATACCAGGCCAATAAACAGCAGTTCTTGCTAGTTGTTTCATGCGTTCCATGCCAAAGTGTCCAAGATGCAGAAGATTGAGGATCTTTGGCTGCAAGCTATGTGGAATCACAACTCTAGATCCATGTATAAGGCATCCATGGCAGATACTAAGTGAGTTTGATAACTTACAGAACTTGTTGACTTCGTCATTGATCTCCATGTTCTTTGGTGGCCAGCCTTCATGGACATAGCGCATCACTGTAGATATCACTGGATCTTTCCCTGACTCTTGACGGAGGAGATTAGCATCCACAGGTTGGACTTCAATACTAAGAGCTTTGATGGCACACACCATGTCTATGTCTTCACCATTTTCCTTTCTGTCAAAGGCGTTGTCATCACCGAATGGCAAGCAACTGAGGGCATCAGCATTGCCATGATCTGCTGATTTTCGATATTCAATGGTGTAGTCAAACTGGTTCAGCCACAGGGCCCATCGTGCTAGTCTGTTAGCAGCGAGAAGTGGCGTCCCTTTCCTCGGACTGAATAGTGATGTCAGTGGCTTGTGGTCAGTCACGAGTACGAATTTACGACCGTACAAATATTGGTAAAACTTCTGCAAGCCAAATATGATAGCTAGGGCTTCCTTTTGAATTTGACTGTAGTTACTCTGTGCAGAAGTGAGAGTCTTGGACATATTGGATATTGGGTGCTCGCTTCGATCAGGATAGCGGTGAAACAGGACTGCTCCAATACCAACGTTTGATGCGTCACAAGCCAATCCCAAAGTTTTGTTTGGATCGAAGTGTATCAGGACTTGACTTGATGAAAGTACATTTTTCAAGTGATCAAAAACTGACTGTTCCTCATCTCCCCACTTCCAAATAGTTGACTTTTTCGTAAGGCAATAGAGTGGCTCTGCTATACTGGCTAGGTTTGGGATAAACTTTCCATAAAACTGAACTGAACCTAGGAAAGATTTCAAGCTTGATTCGTTCGTTGGAGATGGCATCTTTAAGACTGCTTCGACCTTGGATCCCTTCGTGATCCCTTCAGCCGACAAAATGTGTCCAAGGTATTCTACACTGAGTAGTGCAAACTGGCACTTTTCACGGCGACATCTGAGTCCATTGTCGCTTAGAAGTGTGAGCAGACACTTTAGGTTGTTTAGGTGACTGTTTGCATCTTTCCCACTGACGAGCATGTCATCCTGGAAGACGGCCACTCCAGGTAGATCATGGGTCAGGTTTTTCATGATCTCCTGAAAGTAACCAGGTGCTGACTTGATTCTGAAAGGGAGTCGTTGTTGCAGGAGTACTCCACGGTGAGTGCTGAGTGCACGTCTGCGTTGACTCTCTGGAGCCAGCTTGATCTGATTATAGGCATCAGCAAGGTCTATCTTTGTATATCCGAATCCACCTCCGAGTTTCTGCATCAGTTCAGCAGGGAGTGGCATTGGATGACGGTGATCTGCAAGTTGGTCATTGATTCTCACAGAGTAGTCACCACAAATCCGTAGTTTGGGCTTCAGGTTGCTTGAAGCATGTGCTTTACGAATCGGTACCACTGGCGTTCCGTATTCGTTGAACTGAACTGGCTTCCAGATTCCCTTGGCGATGCCTTCTTCGTAACCTTTGGCCAGGTCATCACAAAGAGCAAATGGGACCGGACGTGCCTTGTAAAAGACTGGTGTTGCATCCGATTTGAACTTCACTTCCAGTTCAAAGTTCTTGAGACATCCCAATTCCTGCTTGAAAAGATCTGGAAATTCATCACACATGTTGTGACAATCTTGCTGCAGGGAAACATAGGGCTCACTTGAGGTCTTTGGATACATCACTTCAGCCCCTTCCCTCTTGGCTTGGCTGTCTATGCTTTTCAAACCTAGAGCAGTGTCTACGGAAATTCCCAGAGTCTGGATAGCATTCCGACGCAGCAAATTAAGATCAGAGATCTTGGTGACTATGTAAGGTATAAGATCCTGCTTACCAGTTGTTGGATCCTTGGTTTGGCCCATGAAAGTTCCTAGAACAGGCAGGTTGTGCTTGCTGGCAGATTCATAGCGATGCTTGACATCTTGCAGCTTTGGTCTTCCAAGTTGTTTCCAGACTGACAAGGAAACAAAATTGCCTGTAGTAGCAGTGTCCAATTCCATTGTGAACAGTCTGTTCTGGATTGTTACTGGCAAACTTAAACTATGAGTGTCTTGGGAAACTTCACCTAGGATCGCCTTGACTAGCTCAGCTTTTGTGATTCTTTTCACGGGAGTTTGTGAATGGCCATTGCGTTGCTAATGTTGTTTTTTCCTACACACCGCTTGCAAATGTCCCTTTTTGTCACAAAAATGACATTTGGTTTCCCTGAAAGGAGAGTCTGTTGCTTTGTGGGCCTTTCCACATCGGTAGCATTTCTCCTGGTTTGTGGAATAAAACTGCTGATGTTTCTTTTGAGGACTCTTATTCTTGTTCTGTTGGACCTTGTAGACTTGCTTGGTTTTGGAACCGTATACAGTTTCTTTTGCAACCTTTGCTGCGTCTTCACTCTCGATGGCAACCTGGACAGCGCGGGCAAAATCTAGTTCTGTGTCTTTTATCTTAAAAAGCGCCTTCAGAACCGCTTCATTATTGACTGAACATATGAATCTTTGTCTCAGAGCTTCATCCTGTGGGTTGGTGATCGCTGGAAAATCACAGGTAGCTGCATCCTGGCGTATACGTGCTGCCAGCTCCTGGAGAGTTTCGCCTGGCTTCCGCTGCATATCACTCCAAAACTTGAAACGCTCTCTCACAATGAAAAGTTTAGGGTCGAACTGTTCCTTCATGAAGTCAATGATTTCGTCCATTATCAAGTTGTTGATATCTTTAGGCGGATTTTGTTGGGTAGCCAGATTAGCAAGTTGCTTGTAAACAGTAGCAGTCTGATTGGTCAGGAACACTTGTGCCATGCGTTTTTCAGGTACAGCATTAGCAGCCACAAACGTACGGGATCTTGACCAGTAATCAGGCCATAGTTCTGTCGCTTAATCAAATGCAGCAAATGGTGGAATCGACACTGTTGTCGAAGCAGCTGAAAAATAGCCACTAGGATCGCCTTCAACTTGTCGAGCACCAAACAGTTTTAACAGAGCGTCCATATCTCTCTGATGTTGTTGCATTTGCTTGTCCATTTGTTCCCTAAACAATTTAATAAGTTCTACTGTCTGTTTTTCAGCCTTTGTTATTACGATGAATAATTTTACGGTAAAGTAAGCATGTATCCTATCGATCCTATCGGCGACGCCAATAAACTCTGTTGTATTTCCCTCGGAGGACTCGCAGAGATAACACAACGAGTTGTACAATTTAATTATTACATTTATTATTCAATTACATACAAAGAACGCACTCACCCAATGTTCATTATAAATAAACAAGAATCATGTCCGCCATATATATCAATGACATTTTACTACGACAGTCACACAAGACAACAACAATGAAACAATGAACTCAGACGAACCACATTGACACAGGACTTCAGACGAACACAAATCCAACAGTCCATATAACACTCAGGCCAACCAAAGCCCTGTGAGTGGATTTGATAGATGGAAACTGAAAGAAGTTGGTCATATATATATATATATTTTTTTTTTATGCACCCTTTTAAAACCTAGCCAGGCTCATGGGCCTGGTTTCCCGGTTTCTATGGCGTATGTGTTCCCCTCCAGTTTACTCAAGAAACAGGAAGAAAGAGTGAGAGAAAGTTGGGGCAAAAGAGTACAACAGAGGTCGCCACCACCCCCTGCCAGAGCCTCGTGGGGCTTAGGTGTTTTCACTCAATAAACACACACAGTGCCCGGTCTGGGAATTGAAACTGCGAGTCCGCTGCTCTAACTGGACCATTGCACCTCCACACACACACAGTCAATAAAACATATATCAGTAAAGATGCTCATTCTAAAGAATAGAGTAGTAATTATTACAACAAAAATTTTAATTTTGGGCATAGAGTTACCAAAGGTTTCGTATCTAGAAAGCCAAAGCCTTGCAGACAGCTCATCAGACTCTATACAAAGACAAAATTTAAACTTTCTACATCGCAGATGTGAGAAAACACTCAGAAATCAAGATATGTGTGTATGTGTCTGTGTTTGTGTCCCCACCATCACTTGACAACCAGTATTGGCGAGTTTATGTCCCCATAACTTATTCTGTTGATCTCTCTCAGCAAGAGAGATCAATAGAATAGGTACCAGGCTTATCAAAAATAAGTACTGGAGTTGATTTATTTGATTAAAAACTCTTCAAGCATGGCCACAGTTTAATGACTGGAACAAGTAAAAGATAAAAGAAACACTGAAATTCATATTCTTTATATATGTTTCTTCTTTATTTTTCCATTTCAAAGCACTGGATTTGCCTGGAAATGTATCAAGATATCCTTGTAAGTCGTCTACAGATGAAGGTTGAACCAACAGATTCCAGTTATATGCCGTCACTTGTGGTTGTCAGTGGCGGTGATTCCGTACACACCTTGAAAGAACTTAGAACCATTAATATCAGTGTGTCTTTCACTTGGGTTACACTGCTTGAAGATATGACAGTGGTATGTGGTTTTTCACACACACTTAATAATTGCTTTATTACAGTTCAATAGCTTTAATTTTCTATGATATAAGCAAACACACAAAAATGCTACCATTTCTCTCTCTCTCTCTCTCCCTCTTTCAAATATATTTTTGTTGCTACTCTGCAACTAATTCATATTTAAGAACCATGCCAAAACTGACCTCACCTGTGCTCATGCCTCATAAAAATCACTCAGTGCAATCTTTGGAGTGATTGGTGTTAGGAAGGACATTCAGCCATAAAAGCCATGCCAAAACAGACACAGAAGTTTGGTGCAGTCTTCTGTCTGGTTGGCTCTTATCAAACTGTCCAACCCATGCCAGCATGGCAGGCAGACATTAAATGATGATGATGATAATGAAGAGTTATATATAGTAAAGCAGTGACCTGGTAGAATTGTTAGTGTGCCAGACAAATGCTTAGGAGTATTTCTTCTCACTTCATATTCTGTGTTAAAATTCTGCTGAGGTCAATTTTGCCTTTCATCCTTTTGCAATTGAGAAAATAAATATCAGTTGAGCACTAGGGCCGATGTAATCAACTAACTCCCTGCCTCAAAATTTCAGGCCTTGTGCCTATAGGATTTATGTTTATATAGGTATGTATATATTATAAATATTTGTCTGTGAATATATCAACACATATATATGTACATGGACGCAAGCTTGTCTATATAGTTAATGTAAGTTCATTTCCCAACCACGTTGCCTCTCTTCTGACTGTGTTGCACAAAATCTTTGGCAAATGTTTTGTGCCTTAGTCAGGAGTTATCCATAACCCAGTGAGTGACATGTAAGAGACAAAATACTGCGCAACTGCATCATATAAACTACATGCGTATATTCATGCATGTATGCAAATGTGTGTGTGTTGATAGGTGTTTGTATGTGTGTGCATTTTCTGGAAACAAACAAAATGTATTTCGAAAATCAATAGTTTTTTTTAAAATTCATTTGCTCTAACTTCTTCCAATTAGTTAAATTTTAAAAACAGTGAAAATTTAAGTCATTAATGTGTCTATTTCAGTTAGTTAAAAAAAAAAGCATCAAAGTCCTTCCTGAGTCATAAGTTCAAAAGACCAACTTCAGAGTCTCTGTGATGCATATATATATTCCCCATTGGATGGAGCACCAGTTCATCACAGGAGTACTCACTTTTGCCAGTTGAGTGGACTGGAGTAACGTGAAAGGAAGTGTTTTGCTAAAGAATACAACACATCGCCCAGTCCAGGATCTTATAATCATGAGTGCAACACCCAAAGCACTAAGCCATGCACTTCCACATTACAGTTAGTGGTAACAGGTTTTGAAGAACCAGAAATGTCCCATTGTTTTCTGGATCTCAATATTCCACAGAGCCTGTCTTTGATTTCTGGAGTGTTCAGTAGATCAGATAAAACAAAGAACAATCTTCTCCATAGATAAAACATTGTTGTCTTAGAGATAACTGTTCTTGTTCAGAAAATTGAAATCTGGATTGAAACAACTTCAATTTTTACAGCCAGACACAGCTGTGTGGTTAAGAAGTTTGTTTCCCAACAACATGGTTTCACGTTCATTCCCTCTGCATGGTACCAAGTGTCTTCAACTATATTCCTGAAACAACTAAAGCTTTGTGAATGGATTTGGTTGACGGGAACAAATGAAACAAGCCCATCAAATGTGTGTCTATGTGTACGTGTGTGTGTGTATGCATACATGTGTGTGTTTCCTTGTTTTGATATCTCATGATAGTTGTAGACAACTGTTATACAAGCAATGTCTTTCTGATCTTCCAATCTTTCGTATAACCATATAAAATTTCCAATCTTCCTTAAAAACATACTCAACCATGGTGAAATATTATCTGATTTGGAAATGGGCAAAGGTTGGTGACATCTAGCCATAGATAATCTGCCACAGCAAAGTCCATCTGACACATGGAAGCATAGAAAAGTAGACTTTACAATAATGTTGTTGTTGTTGAGGAGGATAAACTACTCATTGACTTTTTCTTTTCACCTCACTTCATATTTTCAGTATTATAGATTCATAGAAATTGCTATCAAGCAGTGCCGAAGTAGTGGAATTGATTGCAAAGTTCATGGCCTAACGATTGTGGGACGAAGGAAAATTGACGAAGATGACAGTGCTGCTAACTTTGCTTTCTTAGCATCGGACGATGAAGATGAACAAAGTAGCTCTCTGCAAGGATGTCGGAAAAAGACAAGGTCATCAAGTTTTAGTGAGATTCAAACACATGTATGTGTTTGGGGTTTGAACGACAAAGATCAGCTAGGAGGCCCGAAAGGGTCAAAGGTAAGAGATGATTTTTTTTTTCTTTTTCTGTAAGAAATAAAACATCCTATTGAAATTTTCATGTTTGAAAGTTGAAGTCTGTTGCATGTTACAGGAGTTTACTCTTGTTTACAGGTGTGTTGTGAAGTTTATTCTGAAACATTCACTTTCACACATGTTGTTGTTGCTGCTGCTGCTATCACTAGTTCTCAAATGATTTCATGTAAAGACAGAAACACTCACAGAGACACATAACTGCACATGCACACACATAAACATGCGCACACATGCACATACACTTATATGCACATGCACACTTAAACACTTTCATACACACACACATGAATAAACACATATCCACACACAAATATATACTCATGCACATGTATTTGTGTGAATGTGCAGGCACACACAAACGTGAACATGCACACAAACATGCACATGCATGCAAACACACACACACAAATATGTGCTTGCACACAAACACATGCATATGCACACACAGAATCATAAGAGCATTAGACAAAACGATTTGCAGTATGTTGTAATGACTGTTTATATTTTGTTGGCGGGATCAATAAAACAAATTATCTTTTAAGTACTAGGTCGATTTAATTGACTGAACCCTTGTGGCCTTCTACATGTGTCAGAAATGGTGGTGGCAGTAGTATACACTGAGCTGGGTACTTTGCACAAATAATGCTTTAACAGTTCAACAATTAGACTTCATCCATCCATTTTCCCCATCCACTATTCCTGAAAGGATTGTTGGAGTAGAGTCCTCAGGTACCTCCTTCACAAGTACCATCTCCATAGAGTCCTATCAGAAGTAACTATCGTTACACTTTCTGGTTAGATTCCCACCTCATTCTTTGTTGACTGCTTAGGTCTCCCACCAGTTGGCTCAGTTTGATAAATCCATCTTACAATTCTATCCTGTGACATTATAATCGCATATACATAGTACTGAAACTGTGATCTCCCAATGCAGAGAAGTAGTAGATAGTGACCAAAAGGGTATAATCACAAATACAAGCTGCCAAAATGGGGTTCCTTCTATAAGTCTCTGAAGTAACATTACTCGACAGGGTGAATAGTTCAGTGATCAGGGAGTCTCTCAGGGTTGAGCCCTACTTCTCTACTCTGAGAGACTTCTTCACAAAACCAATAATGCAAAGAAAACGAAACAGTTATATTTGTTTTACAAAGAATAAATTATTCCTATGTCAGTGACGTGTAAAAAGCACCCTTCAAACATTGGGCCTCATTGAGGTAGTGACTGAGACCTTTGGCAATATACCATGCTTTGGAGGACCTGTCAAGCCAATGAGATTGTAGTTGTAGCCGATGCCGGTGTTACATAACTGGTACCTGTGCCAGTAGTATGTAAAAAGTAACCACTACACTCTTAGAGTTGTTGGTGTTAGGAAAGGCATCCAACCAAAGAAATCATGCCAAATCAGATTGGAACCTGATATAGCTTCCCAACTTACCAGTTTTCAGTCAAATCATCCAACCATGCCAGCATGGAAAATGGATGTTAAACGATGATGATGATGTTATTGTTAAGAAAAGATTATTACTTTTTTCATAACCTTGTAATATATGATGTGTCCACTGTAGTATAAGGTGTACTTGTAGCATATGGTATGCTATTGTGATACATGTTGTGGTTGTTGTAGCAATTGTTTTTATTTTTATTTTTACAGATCAAATTGCCATATTTGAATGAAACTTTGTCAGCTTTAAAATGTGTCCAGATAGCTGGTGGATCAAAAAGTTTATTTTGTGGTGAGTTGTTTGATTTTTCCCTTAATATTAAACATAACTGGTCTCCATTACTAATCTACTTAATCAGTCTATGTAGCACCTCTACAGCAAGAAATCTGTTCTATTTTGGCTTCTACTTCCATAATTCGACCCCTCATTCCCTAATACTAAGCTGCTTTCCTCTCCATTCAGTCAGAAGGGATCTCGGTTTTGCAAGCTAAATGGTGACCACACTATTGCCAGTGTCATGAAGAAAGTATCTAGTACAGCCTGTAAATTGGTTGTTGTTAAGAAGGTTATTCAGACATGGAAACCATGCCAAAGCAAACATTTGAGACCACTGCAGTCTTTTGATTCTGTCAGATTATCCAACCTAGACAATCATGGAACACAACTATTAAATGATCATGGTGATGATGATGATGATAATGTACATTATTGGTCTACAATTTCATTTTGAAGAAGTTATTATGCATTTTTCTTATGACTAGGGATCTTGTACATGGTCACCGAATATGCTAGAAATAGCAGACAAATTTTCAATTCTCCATCTCAGTTTTATAAGAAAGGGACACCGATAATGTAGTCCAACATACACTATGTTTGAATAACAGACTAGATGACCATGAAAAGAATGTCTCTGATCATTGACCTACTGGAATCAGAGTTAAATCAATTTTTGTAAGAACTGTAATAACATCATCAATGAAGGCCTTCAGTTGAAAATAATTTAGCAAGCTGGATAATTTATTTGTGATTTCATCTGTACAGAAAGTTTATCTTCATGCTTGTTTGATTGGTCAACAACAGTATCTTCTATCTTGTAGAAACTGTATAACTGTATATTTTTGCAATATCCTGCTGGTTTCATGAAGTTCTGCTATGGAGGTGGGTTTTGCTCACAGCTGTATTAAAAGAGGCTCCAAGTTGAGAACAGTCTATAGATTTAAAATAAATTTTCTTTTGTCTTTGTTTTTCTTTTTTTTTTCACTTCAAATATTTTCTTAACATCCAATTTCAGTTACTCAAGAAGGAAAGGTCTATGTGTGTGGTGAAGCTACCAATGGGCGGCTTGGATTGGGAGTCACATGTGGCAGTGTTCCTACCCCAACTCTTGTAGGGGCACTCAGCCAATATGTCATAAAAAAGGTTGCTGTTCATTCAGGTACTATTATGCTTGCAACTTTTTCTTTCTCTCTCTTTCACATTTCTCTCTTTTATCTTTCTTTGTCTCTTTCTTTCTACACCGATAGCATCAATGACACACAAACAACATATACATACATACACTTTTACACATTTATACATGGGCACACACACACATGTACTCTCTTGCTCTCTCTCACACATACACACACACACACACACTCTCTCTCTCTCTCTCTCTCTCTAAAATACATTTTATGTTTAATGTGAAAGAAATATTGAGGGTTTTTCCTAGAACTGATAACAAAAACTGTATTTTTCTGAATAATTATTTAATTACCAACCACATTTCCATTTCCTCTTTATCAATTATATTCGTTACCATTTAGTTTTCGTTTTTTTATCTATTTTATTTTTTATAATATTTTATCTTATTTTCTTCTTCTTGTTTTCTCTTGTCAAAGGTGGGCGACATGCATTAGCTCTAACTGTTGATGGTAAAGTATTTTCTTGGGGTGAAGGAGATGATGGAAAACTTGGACATGGAAATAGATCGTAAGTTTTTAAGTATATTAATGAATTTGACAATTCTTTGTACTTTATGTTGGTACTTTACATTTTGTTCTGTAATTATAGTTTAACTCTTTAGCATTCAGATTACCCTGTCAAATGTAATGCTTATTTATTCCCATTGTTTTGAATTAACTATGCATTATCTTGTAGCTTCAGGATTTTGATGATGTGATTATTTTTAGACTGACATTTCAGAGGTGTGAGAGGCAGGATCTGGTCAGTTTGAACCTAAAACAAATAGAATATTGAGGATTAAAGTCAATAAAAAAAAACCTGGGGTTGCATTGAGCTGAGTAACAGGTCAAGGCTGCCACCCCAAAAAAATGAATGGCCATTCTGACAGGCTCTCACAATTTCTGTCTATGAATGCCACTTACAAGGTATAGTGGAGACACTTGCCCAGGGTGCCACAGTAGGATCAACCTTTTAGCATTCAGGTTACTGTGTCAAATTTGATGCTTATTTATTCACATTGTTTTGAATTAATCATGCATTATCTTGTAGCTTTGAGATTTTGATGAGGTGATTGTATATTTCTAGAATGCCATTATAGGGTAGGTGAGTGAGGCTGGATCTGGCCACTTTGAACATGAAACATGTAGAATATTTGGGTTGGATGTGACTGGTTTGAATGCTAAAGGGTTAAAATCAATGAAAGACAGTGAGGTGGCACTGAGCTGAGCAACATGTCAAGGCTTTCACCCAAAAAAATAAATGGCCATTCTGACAGACTCTCACAGTTTCTGTCTACAAATGCCACTTACAAGGGATTGGCTAACCTGAGGTTATTGTCAAGACATTTGCTCAAGGTACCATACAGTAGGATCAACCCTTTAGCATTCAGATTGCTTAGTCAAATGTAATGCTTATTTATTCCCATTGTTTTGAATTAATCTTGTATTATCTTGTAGCTTTGAGATTTCAATGATGTGATTGTTTAGTTTTAGAATGACATAGGGTTTGATGTGAGAGATTTGATCTGGCTGATTTGAACAAAAAAACAAAAAAAAAACAGTTGAAGATTTGGGCTAGGATATGGCTGGTTTAACCCTTTAGCATTCAGATTCCTCTGTCAAATACAATGCTTATTTATTCACATTGTTTTAAATTAATCATGCATTATCTCATAGCTTTGAGATTTCAATCATATGATTTATATTTTTACGATGACATTGTAGGGTAGGTTTGAGAGGCCAGATCTGGCTGGTCTTGAACTCAAAACAGATAGAATATTTGGGCCATATATGGCTAATGTAAATGCTAAAGGGTGAAGTCCATCAGTGGAAGTAAAACAATAAGTTAGCTAGTTTGACAATTCAGTTTATGCATTACATTATATATTTCATTACTGTTTCATTATAAATTATTATAGCATCATCATTATCATCATTGTTTAACGTCCGCCCTTCATTCTAGCCTGGGTTGGACAATTTGACTGAGGACTGGTGTACCAGATGGCTACACCAGGCTCCAATCTGATTTGGCAGGGTTTCTACAGCTGGATGCCCTTCCTAACGCCAACCACTCCGAGAGTGTAGTGGGTGCTAGTCTAGTTTTATATTTTTCAATGTTTCTTTTTTCTCTCAATTTTTTTAATGTGTTTCTTGCTGTTTGAAATAACACAATTCCTATTTCTATCATCAAAGTTTCTAGACCTTCACAGTCTCATTTTCATCTTCACTGATAAGATATTGCCAGCATGTTTTGTTGTCACTTCACAATAGGCAAAGCCAATGTGATTGATTCAGACATAAACACTAGGATTTTAGGAGATGAGGAATTATTTACATTTTTTTTACATTTGACAGATATTTGTCCTCATCCTGCTCGTTGTCAACACAACGCTCCGGCTGATATACCCTCCAGCCCTCAACATGTTATATTATTTTAATATGTGATAGTATATAATATTATATTAGTTTGTATTAGTGTATTATATTATATCAGTGTAAATAATGTGTAATATATATTATTACATTCTGGTGTCACGCAACTGACATCTGTGCCAGTGGTATGTAAAAGCATCCATGACACTCTTGGCAGGGTTGGCATTAGGAAGGGCATCCAGCCATAGAAACCATACCAAATTAGAGTGGAGTCTGGTGGAGCCCCTCAGCTTACCAGCCCTGGTTAAACTGTCCAACCCATGCCAGCATGGACAACAGATGTTAAATGATAGTGATGATGATGATGATGATGAACATATTAGCATATAAATTATTAGTATATTAAATTATATTGTTTCATTATATCCACAGCTACTGTGAATTATTGTGAATCCACAAAAGCATTGCTAGCTTATTTTGACAAGAATGCACATGCATGTGCACACAAACATACACCATCATCAACATCATCATCATCATCATCATCATCATCATCATCATCATCATCATCCTTTAATGTTCATTTTCCATGCTGGCATGAGATGGATGGTTTGAGCAGATTTGGCAAACAGAAGAATTGCATCAGGCTTCAGCTTGGCTTTGTTTCTATGGCTGGATGCCTTTCCTAACACCAGTCACTATACCGTGTGTGTCGGGTGCTTTTTACATGACACTGGCACATCTATAATTATTCCCACTGGGGGAAAATGTAACTTGAATTATAATATTTAAGCTTTTAGAGTTTTTTTTTAATAAAAAAAAGAATTTAAATAAATAAAAAGCAATTCATCTTAAATTTTTTTCTTCTTTTAATATTTTTCAGCCGCTGTAATAGACTTCGACTTGTACTGGCTTTGAAGTCCAAACGTGTACGAGATATTGCTTGTGGCAGTTCCCACAGTGCCGCAATTATTTCCAATGGAGATCTTTACACCTGGGGTCTTGGAGAATATGGTAGACTGGGGCATGGAGATACAACCACTCAACTCAAACCAAAGCAGGTTAATTATTCCTTATATTCAAAATTATTGTGGTATTTAGAAGAGTCCTGTTTTGCTAATGGTATTATCATTGTTGTTATTGGTGGTGGTAGTGGTGATGGTGGTAAGAACAAAGCAGTGATAGTGAAGTTGTGATGGTATTGAATTGTTAGAGAACTGGATTAAATGCTTTGTGGCATTTGGTCTAGCTCTTTATGTTCTGTGTTCAATCCTGTGAAGATTAAAAGAAGAGTTGATAAAATAAATCCATACAAATCAAATACCAATGTAGACTCAGATGACCAATATCACTCCTAAATTTTCAGCTTTTTTGTCTGTAAAAGAAATTATTATAATTATTATCATCATTAATAATAATAAAAATGATAATAATCCTTTCTATTATAGGCACAAGGCCTGAAATTTGGTGAGAGGGGACTAGTCAATTACATCGATTTCAGTGTTTCACTGGTATTTAATTTATCAACTCCGAAAGGATGAAAGGCAAAGTTAACCTTGGCAGAATTTGAACTCAGAACATAGCAGCAGATGAAATACCACTAAGCATTTCACCTAGCATGCTAATGGTTCTGCCAGCTTACCACATTACTAAGGCGGTGAGCTGGCAGAACCATTAACCCATCAGACAAATCGCTTAGCAGCATCTCTTCCAGCATTTCTTGTTCAAATGTTGCTGAGATTGACTTTGCCTTTCTTCCTTTCGGGATCACTGCTGGAACCTTTCTATCCTTTCACCAAACTGTTAAGAAAATTAGAACCCCCACCACCACCACCACCACCACCACCACTATCACCAAAAAAAAAAAAAGCGTAAACTACATAGTATTACTGATATAATTGTTTATGGTAGGAGTGCAAGATTTTCATAATTAGTTTTATCTCTTATATCTGCTAATAATTCAGAATTAAAATATCAGAACTATCAAATATTTATCATTTTCTTTATGTTCCCCCACCCTTTAAATAGCTAATAATATTTATTTATTTTCTAAGTTGGTGAGCCCGCAGAATCGTTAATACAACAGGCAAAATACTTAGCAGCATTTGATCTGCTCTGAGATGAAATGTCTCTGAGGTTGACTTTGCCTTTCATTCTTTCAAGATTGATAAAAATAAGTACCAGTTGAGTACTGGGGTTGATGTAATCAACTTACTCCTCCCCTGAAATTACTGGCCCTATGCCAAAACTTGAATCCAATATTTGTTTATTTCCTGAAATATAATCTCTGAGTATGTCCTCATGTAGTCTTTCTGTTTACAGGTTATGGCTCTTGTAGGCCAAAGGGTTAAGCAAGTTGCCTGTGGAAGTCGTGATGCCCAGACACTTGCCTTGACTGATGAAGGACTTGTTTATTCTTGGGGTGATGGAGATTTTGGTAAATTAGGTCGTGGAGGGAGTGAAGGCTGCAGTGTTCCACATGTCATTGATCGCCTAACAAATCTCAATGTCTGCCAAATTGAATGTGGAGCTCAATTTTCTCTAGCTCTCACAAAATCTGGTGGAGTTTGGACATGGTAAGTATATTTGTTGATTTGTTTCATATTGATAGTGTATAGACTTGTTAACTAAACTTATCCATTCGAATTTAGATATACTCTTTAATCAAAATATACTTTATATATATATATATATATATATGTTTTTAAAATATGTGTATATACATAGATGATATATATATATATATCATCCTCATTGATTAACATCTGTTTTCCATGCTGGCATGGGTTGGACGGTTTGACTGAGGATTGTTAAGTATGGAGGCTGCGCCAGACCCCAATTTGTTCTGGCAAGGTTTCTACGGCTGGATGCCCTTCCTAACGCCAATCACTCTGAGAGTGTAGTGGGTGCTTTTTACGTGCCACCAATATGGAGACCATCAGAGGCAGCACTGGCAATGACTATGCTCGAATGGTGCTTTTTACGTGCCACCTGCACGGGAGCCAGTCAGGCAGGACTGGCATTGACCACATTCGAATGGTGCTAGTGTCCATTTTCCATGCTGTCATGTGTTAGGTGGTTGGACTAGAATTAGTAAGTTGGATAGTCTGATTTGGCTTGGTTTCCACAGCTTGATGCCTTTCCTAATACCAACCATTCCAAGAGTGAGGTGGATGCCTTTTATATGTTGCCAGCACTGACCACAACTATGATTTCACTTGGCTTGACATGTTTTCTCAAGCACAGCAAATTGCCAAAGGTCTCAACCTCTTGTCATCACCTCTGTGAGACTCAACATCCAAAGATCACGTTTCACCAGCTCATCCAATGTCAGACCAGTTTACAAAAAAGAGTGTTCTGCTCAGAAATACAGCTGTAAATTTAACTCAATCATTTTCAGATATAATCTAATACATAAGTTTTTATAAAGTTGCATGTTTTTGCTATGTAAACAGATTTTGTCAACAAGATGACAAGTTTTGTTAATGTAATAATTATATTTTCTTACAGGGGTAAGGGAGACTACTTCCGATTGGGTCATGGAACAGATACTCACATTAGAAAACCTAAATGTGTTGAAGGCCTGAAAGGGAAAAAGATTGTACATGTTGCTGTTGGGGCCTTACACTGTTTAGCTGTCACCGATACAGGACAGGTGAGTTAATTTGGTCTTTGAATCGGTCTTTTAATTTGATCCAGACTAACCTGAGTTAACCCTTTTAGCATTTAAACCAGCTATATCCACCCAGAATATTCTACCTGTTTTAAGTCCAAACTAGCCGGATCAAACCTCTCACACTTATCCTACAATGTTATTCTAAAAGTAAACAATGACATCATTTGAAATTATGAAGCTTTGAGATAATGCATGATTAATTCAAAACAATGTGAATAAATTAGCTTTGCATTTGACAGAATAATCAGAATGCTAAAGAGCTAAACAACAACAAATGCATATCTCATGATCAAAGGTGTTACTTTTGTGATCAACCTGTTTTTATTTTGGGGGTATAGTGTATCCAAGATTATGTAATCCAGTGGGTACTTCTATTTTAAGATGGAAGCATGTAATTCAAGTGAGATTTTACATTTATTTCTATAAGTTTGATTGACCACCTAGAAGTTGCCTCTTTGCTTTGTGTAGTAGTCTGTTTTGGTTTAGTTTCTATGGGTGGATGGCCTTCTTGCACCAACTACTTCACAGAGTGTACTATTCTGCAATCATCATCATCATCATCATCATCGTTTAACGTCCGCTTTCCATGCTAGCATGGGTTGGACGATTTGACTGAGGACTGGTGAAACCGGATAGCAACACCAGGCTCCAATCTAATTTGGCAGAGTTTCTACAGCTGGATGCCCTTCCTAACGCCAACCACTCAGAGAGTGTAGTAGGTGCTTTTACGTGTCACCTGCACGAAGGCCAGTCAGGCGATACTGGCAACGGCCACGCTCGAAATGGTGTCTTTTATGTGCCACCCGCACAAGCCAGTCCAGGGGCACTGGCAACGGTCTCGCTCGAAAATCCTATGGGAGCCAGTCAGGCGGTACTGGCAACGGCCACGCTCAAAATGGTGCATCTTATGTGCCACTCGCACAAAAGCCAGTCCAGGGGCACTAGCAACGATTTTACTTGGCTTGCCGGGTCTTCTCACGCACAGCACACTTCCAAAGGTCTCGGTCAGTAGTCATCGCCTCGGTGAGGCCCAATGTACAAGGGTCTTGCCTCACCACCTCAGCCCAGGTCTTCCTGGGCCTACCTCTTCGACGGGTTCCCTCAACTGTTAGGGTGTGGCACTTTTTCAGGCAGCTATCCTCATCCATTCTCACCACATGTCCATACCAGCGCAATCGTCTCTCTTGCACACCACAACTGATGCTTCTAATGTTCAGCTTTTCTCTCAAGATACTTACACTCTGACAGGTATTCACATTTACATTACACATCCAACGGAGCATACTGGCTTCATTCCTTGCGAGCTTACGTATGTCCTCAGCAGTTACAGCCCATGTTTCACTGCCATGTAGCATGGCTGTTTGTACACATGCGTCATACAGTCTGCCTTTTACTCTGAGTGAGAGTCCCTTTGTCGCCAGCAGGGGTAAGAGCTCTCTAAACTTTGCCCAGGCTATTCTTATTCTAGCAGCTACACTTTCAGCGCACCCACCCCCATTACTAACTTGGTCACCCAGATAGCGGAAGCTATCGACTACCTCTAGTTTTTCACCCTGGAATGAGATAGAAGTTGTTTCCTGTTTGTTTACAGTTTTTATTGCACCTGAACATCTGCCACAAACAAAAACTAACTTCCTAGTTAACCTGCCTTTGATGTTGCTGCACCTCTTATGTGTCCATAGCTTGCACCGGGTACATCTTATAGAGTTACTACCTACTCCTTTTCTACATACTGAGCAAGGCCATCTACCTGAAGGGGTTTGTGTTTTATCTACCTTCCTACTTATTAGGATTTTGGTTTTAGCTAGGTTGACTCTAAGGCCCTTCAATTCTAGACCTTGCTTCCACACCTGAAACTTCTCCTCTAGTTCTGATAGTGACAACACAATTAGGGCAAGGTCATTAGCATAGAGGAGCTCCCAGGGGCAACCTGTCTTGAACTCCTCTGTGATTGCCTGGAGGACTATGATAAATAAGAGGGGGCTGAGGACGGAACCTTGGTGGACCCCTACCTCTACCCGGAATTCATTGCTGCACTCATTTCCAACCCTCACCTTACTGGCAGCATCTCTGTACATGGCTCGCACAGCTCTCACTAACCATTCTTCTATCCCAAGTTTCCTCATTGACCACCAGATAAGGGATCGGGGGACCCTGTCAAAGGCTTTCTCCATGTCAACGAAAGCCAGGTACAGAGGTTTATCCTTGGCTAGGTATTTCTCCTGCAGCTGTCTTACTAGAAATAAGGCATCAGTAGTGCTTTTACCTGGCACGAACCCAAACTGCATCTCATCTAAATTGATTCACTCCCTAATTAGTTGGGCTATGACCCTCTCTGTAACTTTCATAACCTGATCTAACAGCTTGATGCCTCTGTAATTATTTGTATCTAAAGCGTCACCTTTACCTTTGTAGCAGTTGACTATGATGCTGCTACACCAGTCATTGGGTATGACTCCTTCGTGTATCACCTGGTTCGTAATACGGGTGACTAGGCTATAGCCAACACTGCCAGATATTTTGAGCATCTCTGCAGTGATTCCTGATGGGCCGGGGGCTTTCCCGGTCTTCATACTCTTAATTGCTTTATCTACCCTGGTACTGTCAACTCGGATAGCTGGTCCCTCTATTGGGTCAACATACGGCAGGCTCTCTTCCTCCCATTCATTCTCTTTATTAAGCAATCTATCGTAGTGGCATCTCCAGACCTCTTTCTTTGCATCCTCATTTAGTGCAAGCGTACTATCATCCATGCGAACACATTTCTCTCCTACGACATCACTATTCTCTCTCCTACACTGTCTTGCAACACGAAATACCTCGAGTCTTTGGTCCTCACGGCGCAGAACATTGGCAAATCTTTTCTTATCTGCTTCCCCTCTGGCTAAATAAACCTGTCGCCTAGCCTCCCTTCTGGCACATTGGTACAATTCCCTGCTACCACCGTTCTTCCAGTCCTTCCAAGCCTGTTTCTTTTGTCTAATAGCCCTGTCTACCTCCTTGTTCCACCACCACGTTACTCTGGGTCGAGAGGGGACCTTACACCACCCACAGATCTGGTCGGTAGCTTTCAACAGGTTGTCCCGCAGAAATCTCCAATTGTCTTCCACATTGTATGATGCTATATCCCCTTCTATTTCGTTAAATGCTTCAAGTAACTTGTCTCTAAGTCTCTGTCCATTTGCAGGGTCTTTAAGCTTCCACACCCTTCTCCTCCAAGCTGGTCTAATTCTGGGCTCCCATTTTGCCTTGATCCCAAAGTCACTAACTACTAATCTATGTTGTGGGGTACATTCTTCGCTACGGAAGGTTTTGGCATTTATAAGCCGCCCTCTTTCCCTATTTCTGGCGAGGATGTAGTCGATTTGGCTAGAGTGTCTGCTGGAGCGGTAGGTGACTAGGTGACTGGCAGGTTTCCTGAAGTTGGTATTGCAGACCATAAGATCGGTTGCATCACAGAACTCCAGCAGTCTGGTTCCCTCCTCGTTGCGGGAACCGAAGCCATAGCCTCCATGTATGCCATGGAAGCCTCCAGCACGACGTCCGACATGACCGTTGAAGTCTCCAGCCACAAAGAGAAGGTCCCTGTCACTCGTCGACGAGGTAGTTTGCAAGAGGGTGTCATAGAATTGGTCTTTCAGACCATCTGGTAGCCCCGGTTGAGGTGCATAGGCTGAGATGACAGTGGCTAATCTATGATGAAGCACTAGTCTGATCTTAAGTACTATGTCACTTACTCTAACGATCTCGATTACCTTATCCACCCATTTCTCTGCTAGAAGTATTCCTACGCCCCCGACCCCGTCAGTGTTCCCTGCCCAGAAAATCTTGTACCTGTGTTCTTTGCCTGTGAGGACCCTCGCAGAACCTCCTCTCCATCTTACTTCCTGGATGCAGCACATATCTACGCGTCTCCGTTCAAGCATCTCAACAATATATATATATATAAGCACAGTTCCAGCTCAGTCTTGATCCAGCTGTGGCCATCCACATTTTTAATATCTACAGTTGTATTATCAAATGTATCAGTTCCTTTTTTGTTTTTTAAGATGGTAGGACATAATTTAGAAATATATATCTGCTATTGCTGACAACATGACTATTCATATAGAAGATCCATCCACTCAAATTTGAACACAAGTTGTTTAAGCAGATACCTTTTATTAAGGGCATAAGTGTCCCTAACAAGTTACTTGACCACAAAGGTGGAAAGGTTCAAATTACTTGCTGGATGACAATCACATGTAGGTCTGACCATAGGTATAGACATGTATGCTTATAATTCACCCTTCTTCTTTCTAGAATATGTACCATGATAATCATAATTAACCAATCAATAATCTTGACTCAAAATTTTTGTTTTTATCATAAATGTATTAATAGGTTTCTACTTATTTAGTTCCCATGTATTAATTCGTTTATATTAGAATTTTAATGTATTCAAGTTTTGAAATATAATTGAAGATGATAACAGAGAATCTTTAAATAATATTTCAGGTTTATGCATGGGGAGATAATGACCATGGACAACAAGGAAATGGAACCACCACTGTCAATAGAAAACCAGCTCTTGTTCATGGACTGGAAAGTTTCAAAATAACCAAAGTTGCATGTGGTTCTTCCCATAGCATTGCATGGGCGACCACAGATCTTGCTGCACCAACAACTCATGAACCTGTACTTTTTTCTGCTTCCCGAGATCCTCTTGGTTCTACACTCTTAGGTAAAACTGTTGAATTTAATTTTATTTTGATTTGATTTTTTTGTAAATATAGGCACAGGTATGGCTGTGTGATAAGAAGCTTGCTTCCCGACCACATGGTCCCAGGGTCAGTCCCACTCTGTGGCACCTTGCACAAATGTCTTCTACAATAGCCTCAGGCCAACCAAAGTCTTGTGCATGATAAAACTGAAAGATGCCTATCATGTGTGTCTGTCTTTGTATCTGTGTTAGTCCCCCACCACTGCGTGACAACTGGTGTTGGTTTGTTTATGTCCCATAACTTAGCAGTTCAGCAAAGGAGACTTGTAGAGTAAATAAGCTTTAAAAAAGAGTGAGTACTGAGGTTGATTCATTCAATTAAAAGTCTTTTAAGGTGGTGCCCCAGCATGGCTACTGTCTAATGACTGAAACAAATAAAAGATAATACAGTTCTATATTTAAGATATTTGATGGATATTTGTCCTCATCTTGTTTGATGAGGCTGATATACAACGTTTCGGCTGATATACTCTCCATCCTTCATCAGGTGTCTTGAGGAAATTTCAAACCAGAGTTCTCATTCCTAAGGTATTTTTCGATATTATTATTATCGTTATTAGTCAGGTCACTGCTTGGAATCGAACTCAGAATCTTGGGGTTAGTAGCCCATACTCTTAACCACTACACCATATGCGTGTGGGCAATTATGGAGTGAATTTTAGGGCTTATAAATCTAATATTTTCCTATCCTTCCTTAATATTGGTTCCCATATGCTACTCATATCTGTACTCAGTCTGCTTAGGAGGTTGTTGTGCCCTAGCATATGTGCTGCTTCTTTTGGATTTCATATTTTCCAGTGGTGTTTTCTGTCTATTATTTTAACTTTATCCCACAGGGGGAGGTGGTCTCCGTTTTTCCATATTAGATTTATAAGCCCTAAAATTCACTCCATACTTGCCCACAGGCATATGACGTAAGATTCCGAGTTCGATTCGAAGCAGTGACCTAAATAATAATAACATTGAAAAATGTGGTGGTGGTGGTGTTAGTGGTAATGGGTTTAATACCATCATCTGAACCTTGTATATTTTTAGCTGAATCCACTCTATGGAAAGCACTCAGTGAAGGCATCTAGTTTTAAGCATGTAGGTTTTAAGCAGGTAAAAAGACAGCAGGTATCAGCTGGAGAGAGGAAGTTTTGGTAACTATTACGACTGCTTGCAACTAAAGAGTCTGAGATATGATACTGTACAAACTGGATACATTTTTTAAATAGCCTTACAGTTCACAGTTGCTAGTTCAAATCTAGGCAGGATTTTTCAATATCCCAGAAAAAGATTCCCTTAAGATTTTCTTTTTCTTTTCTTTTTTTTTTTGTGAATTTTAGAATTCCTTTTAGATGAGGGTGTAGGGAAAGATGGATGAGAGTAAGAGCTGTTAATATTCACTTATGATTGTTACAATTTAATGTTTATGGTGTGTAGAGGAGCATGGTCAAGATGGTAGAGACCCGATAGGATGTAGTACTGAAGAATAATGACTGGATTGAAGGAGTGTGTGTGTGTATAAAGCATAGTGGGAGTATTAAGTGGAGGGCTTTATTAGGTGGTTGTGTATGGATTTCAGAAGATTAGAAGCTAATAGAAATTATAATAGAAAGAACGAGGGAAGAAACAATCCAACATTATAGTTTGTTGTTAAGTAACAAGACACAAGCTTTTACACAGTTGTTTATTTTATTGTTTCTTAATACCACAGTTTGTTAGTGGTTGTGGGTATAAGTGGTTTTTCTGTAGTGAAAGTCTACCACCATATACAATAAGGGTTTTTGTTCAGTGAACAAGCCCTTAGAGTTTTCTTTATATATGAGATCCTCTGTCCAACATGGAAAACAGACATCAAATGTTGATAATAATAATAATAATTCATTTTGCAAGATTCTTGATGTGAAACCGTGTGTAGAAACAGATATTGTTGTATTTGGGGATGGTCATGTTGCCAGTTTAGCCTATAAAAATACAAAATGGCTGAAAGGAAAGACACACACATAAGAAAGAAGAAAGCAAAGGACCATTGATGAGGTCACGAAAGAACTCTGGCCGAAATAGGATTAATGTAATATAATGTAATATAAAGCTGAAGCAAATTAACATCAAATATATAGTGTGTGTGTTTTTATTGGCTAAACTGGCAACATGACCATCCCCAAATACAACAACAACAACAATAATAATAATGATAATGAGTATGATGATTCAAAGCTGGGTTATTTGCAAGGACCTGAAGTGGAGTTTTGCCACAAGCCATGAATTGTGGTTTCTCTCATCCTCTCTTTCTGCCAGTCTTAGAGGTTCTGTTGGGCATCATCGTCATTGTTGCTGTTCTTGATTTTAAAAAAACCTAAGAACAGTGGTGTAACCATTGTCATTTTACTGCTTAGAAACAAAAGCATTTGTTTTTGTACTTAAATCAATTAATATTTTTTTCCACTTTAATTCATATCATACCAGGTTTAAATGAAGGAGTCAATGATGAGATAACATCCTCAGTTATTCCTGCAACTACTACCAAACCGAAACGACCATCTTTGTCAAAGATCATTCTTTCTTTGGAATCTGATGCCAGTAAACAACAAGCTTTGAACCATATACTCACTGCTCTACAGATCAAATACGCCAGGTGAGTGACTTCAGTGTTCACACCAAATTATGACTTCATTATATATTTTTTAAATTTCCACTATCTATTTCTTCACAGCCCCTAGTGATTATTTCTTTCTGTCTCGTCTAAATGTGAGTAACTTTGCATCTCCTCTACAAGAAGTTGCTCTGCCCCCATCTCCTTCTTTCATACTTGTTCTCACACTGTGTGTGTGTTTGTGTGTTACTGTCTCGTTGCAACCTTATTAGTCCTGGTATCAAAAAAACAGGCACTAGATGGGCAGCCAGCTCTAGAAACAATGCCAAAGCAGACATTGGGGTACAATGTTGTCCTTGGACCCATCTCTGTCAAACAATCCAACCTGTGCCAATATGGAACATGGACATTAAATGATGATGATGATGATGATGATGATGATGATGAGTTTCCAATTTCAGAATCACTGATTATTCATAAATATTTCTTTCTTTTATTATTCTTGCTTGCTATGCTCAAGATATCCTGTGCCTTGCTGTACATAAGAAGACCTGTCCACCACAGCAGAATTGATATCCTGGTGGGTTTTTTTGTCTTGGAAATTACTTGGTGACCCTGTTGGTGCTGGTGCCACATGAAAAGCACCCATGCCAGTGCCACATATAAAACACCTGTGCCAATGCCATGTAAAAAGCACTCTGTAAAGTGGTTGGCATTAGGAAGGGCATCCAGCTGTAGAAACTATGCCAGAACAGATGATGAAGCTTGGTACAAACCCTGACTCTACAAGCTACCATCAAACCATCCAACTCATGCCAGCATGGAGAATGGACATTAAATGATGATGATGATGATGATGATTTAATAACTTATATATTACAACATAATATTCATCATCATAATTATTATGGTGGCAAATAGGCAGAACCATTAGCACACTGGGCAAGATTCTTAGCGATTTTGTCCACCTCTATGTTCTGATTCAAATTCTGCTGAATTTGACATTGCCTGTCATCCTTTCAGAGGCAATAAAATAAGTGCCAGTTGTGCGTTGGGGTCAATGTAATTGACTTGCCCCTCCCTTGAAACTGCTGGTCTTGTGCCAAAATTTGAAACCATTATTATTATTATTAAGGTGGTGAGCTGGCAGAATTGTTAGTGCGCTGGATGAAATGCTTAGCAATATTTTGTCCGTCATTATTTTCTGAGTTCAAATTCTGCTGCAGTTGACTTTATCTTTCATCCTTTCAGGGTCAATAAAATAAGTATCAGTTGAACACTGGGGTCAATGTAATCAACCCATCCCCTCTCTTGAAACTGTTGGCCTTGTGCCAAAATTTGAAACCATCATCATCATTATTATTATTATTGGTAGTGGTACTGGTAATGGTGGTGGTGGTGGTGATATTTACTGTTGTTATTATACTTGTTGTAGGGATGCAATAGTTGGATCATTAATGAAAGAAGTTCAAGCTGTGAATCCCAGCAGTTGCCTGGAAAATCAACGTTCAGCTCAGTTTCACCAGTCCTCACCTGTCATGTTAGCATCAATTGGTACTACAGAAGAACTGGCACCAACTGTTCACTCTACTCCTACAATAGCAGCATTATCTGAACGAGATTCCACGGCAATGGTAGATTCCTCTCATTCAGATGTAAGTTTTTTTTGGTTTGTTTTTTGTTTACTTTGTTTTTCCACTTTTATAAACTGATGCTGTTTCTTATAATATTAGATGATCCTATGTACCCCCCCCCCCCCTAGACAACCCTATCGCTAATCCCTTCCTTCTCTCCTGATCACCGCCATACTCCCCCATCCTCTCCTCTTACATATCCTCCCTCATCACCCATTTAAAATCCTCACCTACTCTTCTATTCCTTCTCAATTAGAGGAGCCACTTCAGGCTCTTAGTTTTTATAATTTGTAAAGCTATCTTTATTAGTACTGGTGCCATGAAAAAAATTCACACTGTATACGGTGTAAAATGTTTGGTGTTAGGAAGGGCATCAAACTGTAGAGACCATGCCAAAGCAAACATTGAAGCATTGTGTAGTCCTTGTACTGTTCGATCCTGTCAAACCATCTAACCCATGCCAGCTTGGAAGCTGAATATTAAATGATGGTAATGCTGCTGTTGATGATGATGATTGTGATGATGTTTGTTTGTATATATGTATACCTGGAAGGAGGGACAGATGGACAGACAGTTCATTGGCTCATATTTGGCTCATTGAATTAAGGTGTAAGTGACTGAGTATTCCACAGACATTAGAACTTTTAATGTAATTCTCAGGCAGTGTGATACTGTATAATTAGGTCATATCTTTTGAAATCCAGGTACAATCAACCTGATGAGCTTATTCAGTTTTTTCATCTATCCAGTTTTGATCAAAAGACATGGCTTTATTCAAGCCTGTAGAAAAAATACTTGCTCAAGATGCCATGACTTCATGGTTGTGATACAGCTCCTTAACCATTGTTTGGTAAGAATCTTGCTTCCCAACCACAAGGATCAAATGTGATGCTTATGTATTCACATTATTTTGAATTAATCATGCATTATCTAATAGCTTAGAGATGTTGATGATGTGGTTGTAAATTTTTTGAATGATGTTGTAGGGTAGGTGTGAGGTGTTGGATCTCACAAATTTGATCATGAGACAGAATATTTGGACTGGATATGGCAGTTTCAATGCTAAGGGATTAATTGTATTATTACAACTATAGAAGAATTTTGCAAAACATTTACAATTTTAGGGTTCAGATTTCATCATCAAAACTTAATTTACCTTCATTTGGTCATCTTTTTGGCACTGAATGAATCCCATTCTACATTTCCAACAGATGTCATGGATTACATGTCAGTCTATTACCACACACACACATTGTAAATTGGTTGGCATTAGGAAGGACATTCAGCCATAGAAACCATGCCAATATCAAGACATTGGAGCATGATGCTGTCTTTAGATCTGTTTGATGCTGTCAAACCATCCAGCACATGCCAGCTAAGGAGATTGACATTAAAAGATGATGATGATACCTGTGCATGCACACACACACTCTCTTTCTTTCTCTCTCTCTCTCTCTCTCTCTCTCTCTCTCTTCAGCTTTGACAGTGTTCAATGAATGGAACCCACTAAATATTCCAAACAGTTGAATTCTTAAGATAATTCTAAGATAGAACCAACATGGTGGCCATCATGTGACAAGGCTATATATTTGAATTGCATATACAGTCCATTCAATAAACAAGCTTCCATAGAATTTCTATCTATTCAGATTCTACTGTCAGTACTTGAGTTCATCTTGAAGCCATGATAGAAAAATACTCTTCCAAGACTTTGTGGTTTGTGACTGAAATCCAGGAATAATGATTGTAAATTAGACTTTTTAGAAACTCATCCTCTACCTATATGCACACATTTATATATATGCACACACACAAACACACATGTATTCAGACATGTGTACAAATATTGAAACTTGGGATAGGTACTTAGGAATTGAATGCTAGTCTATATCTTTATTTTTTTGTTACTTTTTAATTAAATGTCTTTAATATATATATGTGTGTGTGTGTGTGTGTGTGTATACATATACATACATACATAAATGTGTGTGCATATATATATATATATGTTTTGCAAAATTCTTCTATAGTTGTAATTATACAGGTAGTGCTATTAAGTTAGACATGGCTTGGGCCTATATTGCTGAAACCTATCAAAGTTATATATATATATATATATGTATATATATGTATATATATATGTATATATATATGTGTGTGTGATATATATATATATATATATAAAATGTATGTATCCATCTTATTAAACTTATTACAGACATTTTGTCCTGGAGAAATATCATCTTTTCCAAGTATGCACAGTTTGGCTGCAAAAGTTTCCCCTGCAACTAGCATAATTGCTGAGACATTTACCTCACCTGATCAAGTAACGAGTACTTTGGAAATCATAAAGCCAGCTTATCCCGAAGGCCTCGATGAGTTCACCAGCAAACTGACTGCTGACGATGCAAGAGTTCTTGTTGATCTTCTTAAACTTGCTGTTGCAAATCGAGCTGGTGAGAAAGGGAAGGATACACTAGCTGGTATCTTAAAAGCCGTTGACAAGGCGTATCCTCAGGTAAGTTCTTTCAGTCTTGTCCGTTGAATCCATGGTAAAATTGGTGAGTATTTTTGTATGTGTGTGTATTGTATTATGTATGTTATTGTAATGTGTGTGTATGTGTACTTTGTTGTTTGTGCGTGGCATTGTTGTATGAGTGTGTTATGTATATCTTGTAAATGTAGTGTACTCTAAAACTGTCTGTGTATGTGACAGAGAGAGAGAGAGAGATTTTATATTTTCACACTATTGCTGTTTTGCTCCTAACCGAAATATTCCAACTATTAGAAACCCAGTCCACATAACTGTTAACAGACAACCATTGTATATAGTTTGTTGCCTCATGCAGAGTAACTTTGTTGAATTAGTCAATATATCTTAACTTACAGTACATTGTTTAGCACCTCAGCTAGAGAAAGCTCTCAGAATCTGTTGCTATAAATTTCACGATTCCTTTGGAAATCGATTAAATTCAGTTTTCTCCTTTTTTGTGTGTGTGAAAAATTTACTTCTATTGTGCAGGTTGCAGAGATGTTGCTGGAACTGTGTGTCACAGAACTGGAAGATGTGGCTGCTGATACTGAATCTGGACGTACTTTACCACAACCTGTTGTACAAGAGAGTCCTCATCATTATTCAGATGACCTATCACTATCAGGCCATGTGAAAATACCTGGTCAGTGATTTTCATTAACAAAATACTTTTGTTGTTGTTCTTAATTAGCTGAAATACTGTTGCTGCTGTTATTGTTTACCTCCACGTCAACCTTGATCCCAGCAGACCTACAATCATATGTTTTCCAACCATAAGTATCAATCTTTTATATACATCACTCAGTACCATGGAAGAGAGAGTGTGTACCTTAACTAGGCCCTACTGAGGGACCAGTCATTTAAGTTGATGCAGTATTGTCACAAGTACAATTAAGGATATAGAAACTAAGAAGGCAACTTGCACATCAGGAGTAAGCAGGTTGATGATTAACTCTTTAGCATTTAAACCGGTCATATCTGGCCAAAATATTCTACCTCTTTTATGTTCAAATCAGCCAGATCCTGTCTCTCACACCTACCCTATAATGTCATTTTAAAAATATGCAATCACACAAGTGAAATCTTGAAACTACAAGATAAAGCATGATTAATTTAAAACAAAGTGACTTAAGCATAGCATTTAACAGAGTAATATGAATGCTAAAGGGTTAAAATATTTGACACAGCAGAATATGTATTGGTCACTTACATAAATCATATAGTATAGGGAGGAATCACATATTCACAATGACTGGCATAGCAGCATATTTTGTCATCTGCTCAAGAACAAAGAAAATACACTCAAGAGAGGAAATATAGAGGCATCAAATTGTTGGGTCAAGTTATGAAAATGATAGGAAAAATTATAATGCAATTGTCTAGGAACCTAATTATTTTAGATGAAATACAGTTCAGTTTTGGTACCACATTCCTCAGATATTTAGCTAAAAATAAGCTTCCTAAACCTAATAGCCATTCACCTGGACAGGGCCTCAAATGGGGTACCATAATCTGTAATCTTATGGTTATTAAGATAACTAAGAAAAGATGAATAACTTGTGAGGCCCTCACATGTACAAAAATAATCAGCAATGAGTTTAGCATACAGGCAGATGCTCATCAAGGTTTACTCTTCTTTTCATCCATTAATATTTTAGTGTTCCAGGTAATAAAACGATTTCAATGCTATGGGAACTCTTGTATGTTGATGACTTAGTTTTTAAGGTCAAATCTGTAGTAGATTTGGAGAAATTCCAGACAGGGAAGGGAAACCTGAAATCAAAGACTAAAATTTTAGTAAGTAGGACAGGATCCTGCTACTGTCAGGGAAATTGCTTTGATGATATGTAGAAAAGTAATTGGAAGAAAATTCATACAATGTACTAATGTAAACTATGGATGTACAAGGCATGTAATGATATCACAGGCTGGCTGGCAGGGAATATACATTCCATATGTAGCAGGGACACAGAAGTAGTAAGAATCTCTTGCAGCATTTTCTTATCTACACAGACAAGTCTGCATTGCAAATTTGGATTTTTCATCAGAATCAAAAAATAGTTCACTGATGAACACTTAAGATTTTATAAACATAAATAGCCCCTAACTATGATCAATCACATTAGTCATATCTGGTTGGAAGGACCCCTAAAGTCAACTGATGCTGTCCCTTTTTCTCAGATTAAATAATTAAAGTGAAAGGTATTCTTCCAGTGTTAATTACAAAAAATAATATAAATTGGTAAAGTGTTGGAATTAGCAATTAAATACTTCAGATCATTGTATTTCTGGATTAATTATGTTTGTTTAAAACATTTGAATATATTTAATATTGTTTTAAAATTCGAAATAATGGTTTACTTTATTATTATTTTTTTTTAAAAAACCAATGACCAAAAATACAGGCGCTGAATGTTTACGAGTTGAGTTTGATCGCTTGTGTTCAACAGAACGACGACATGATCCATTGACCATTATGGATGGATCTGGAAGAACTGTTTCTGTACGATCAGGTATAAAATATACAAATTTCTTTTCATTATGTACAAGACCAATTTTATAGGGACCCGATGAAATATAAAACTTTTTTTTTCAAAAATGTGTCATGCATACTTTTCCAAACCATATTAGCAATGTCACATGATCACACACCACGTGTCCAACCAGGCTATCAGATGTTGTTACACATCACTGGTCACAATGCACTTTTTTCCATTGTTTAGCCTTCAAATGATGCTACCCCACTGACTAGGCAAGCAGGCCAACATTCTCTGGAGCAACGTGAAAAAAAAGATTTTGCTCATGAACACAATGCACCACCCAGTTGGGGAATTGAACCCACAATCTAGCACTAGGTCACACACCTTCACATTAGCAATGTAAATGAGGTTCACTGAGTTGCTGTCTTAGTTCACCCACCCAAAGCTTACTTCTAGCAATCTTGAAGAACTGATAAAGAATCAGTCAAGTACTAAAGTCAATGTAACTGACTACTCCAACCACCAAAACTCAGGCCATGTGCCCATGAGAAACAATTGCTGCTGCTGCTGCTGCTGTTGTTGTTGTTGCTTCTTCTGCTGCTGTTGTTGTTGTTGTTGTTGTTGAAAAAGAAATCATCATTATTATTATTAATTAATTTTTTTTAAATTTCAGGCAGGGAATGGTCTGATTGGTCAACAGAACTGAGAATTCCTGGAGACGAACTACGGTGGAAGTTTACTAGTGATGGTTCTGTTAATGGTTGGGGTTGGAGATTTACTGTTTACCCAATCATGCCAACTGCAGCACCTATGGATATGTTAACTGACAGAACTGTTCTTTCCCGGCCTTCTATAGATTTGGTTATTTGTCTTCTTGATTTGGAACTGGATGCTAGTTCTGACTGCAGCATTGTACCTAGACTAGCTGCTGCTCTGGCAGCATGTGCTCAACTGAGCTCTTTAGGTTAGTACAGACATTCAGCTTTCTCTTTAACTAATGCTATTCTGAAAAAAAAAAATTTCTGTTTTTCTTTTATAAAGTGTATTCTTTGAATGAGAGTGGAAGAAAACCACAAAGTTTCATTTGCAGTCATTAGACAAATAGCTTTAGATATTATTATTTATAAAATATTAAGTAAAAATTTTGAATATTTACAAATTTATTTTTATCAGAGATTCTATGTTGTTATTTTATATTAAAGTTATTACAAGTAAATAAACTAATTACTAATTAGTTAGAATACTGATTGCCCTAAATTTTCTTACTTGATATACATTTTAAATTTTAATTATTGAGAGTTTGCACCATTACATAGTTTAGGAAAACAGTTCAGTTTTATTACATTTGAAATTCCAATAATTCTTATAAAGTTAGTGTTATATAAGGTTACTGGATTACTGATTACATGGTCATGCATATTTGTGTGTGTGTGTGTGTGTGTGTGTATATATATGAAGGACCACACACACACACACAATATTCTATTACTAATAAGTGTGCTAAGTTATTGAAAGTTACATATCTCGGCCTCATACACAGACATATTTGTATGTAAGGCCAAGATATGTAACTATTAACAGTCCACCTGTCTATAATGTGGAACCACAGGGTGGTATAATCTGTTACTGTACACAAGACTATAAAATTGATGAGTGTTAAATACAATGGAGTAAAATCCAATAGTAGGGTACCTCTCTTGTTTGGGAGAAAGAGAGAGGGCAGTGAACATTGGGCTTGTAACCCATTCCCACAAAATAACTAGAATTGTTACAGAAATCAATGCTGTAAGATGATGTATCAGGTTTATGTATTCTTCAGCATTTTAGGAGTAGACTGAATGGCTACATTAAAAAACATTACTGTGTTTCTTTAGAATATTAATATTGAAAGATTAGTGTAATAGTTTCTACTACAAATTTCTGCTTTATAGAGGCAATATTCCATATACACATTTTATGCTGACTTTGAAAATTAGAGTTCTTCATAAAAATAAAGGGTAATCTTGTTTCATTGTAATTATTGTTTCTCCTTTGAATACAATTCCAGGTGCACAGCAGAGAATGTGGGCTCTGCAAAAGCTTCGAAAGATCATGGCAGTCAATTATGGGGTTAATTTGAATGTGAACACTCTAATTTCCAGTCCTACAACTGATTCACCTGATCAAGAAACCTCTAGAACCCCAACAATGGTAATTACTATATGTGTATCTATGTGTATGTTTGCATGTGTGTGTGTGTCTGTTTTAAATATAGTTGTATCCCCATTGCTTAACCAACATGGTTTTTGTAGTTGTTGTTGTTGTATTTGTATCACCACAAGGTTGGAACTAACACCTTGTGGATCAGTGGTGTTGTTCTGAATAAGCAACCCTGTAATTAAAGGTGTTCCAACCTTATCCAACCTGTCATTTTTGTATATCTGTGACTATATTCTCCAATGTCTTTTCATTTCTGTTTTTAAGAATTGGAGTATAGTCTGACAAAGATTTAGCTGTTATTTCTAGAAAAACTGTGTGACCACATAGAGTCTCCTTCATTGTTTCGAATACCATTCTACAATTGAGTCTTTGACATAACAATTCTCACTTCTCTAGTCCCTGGTTTCATAAACTTCTTGTTCAACTTAATTTGTACCACATCTCCATGGCCAAACAGTTGTATCCTTGTTGTTTTAATATCCATATTTCCATAATTGTGTGGGGCAGACAGAAATTGTTGAGACCGACCTTCACTTGTTTCTAACTAAGGAAATTTTTTCTGAAGATCAGATATGGTATCACAGAAGACTGGAAGCAAAGGACAGCTCTTACATAACTGTGACATTTACAAATATTATTTGAAGTCAAAGCAAAGAAACAGTAATTCATACACATAGACGACAGGTTTCTATCAGTTTCCATCTGTCAAATCCACTCACAAGGCTTTAGTTAGCCTGAGGCCATAGTAGAACATACTTGTACAAGGTGCCACATATTGAGACTGAATCTGAAACCATATACTGAGCTTAAAACTTCAATTCTGCACATGGAAGATGATTATTCTTTTACCAGATTCCATCATTAACCCTTTAGCATTTTACCCGGCCATTCCAGCCAAAACATTCTATTTGTCATATGTTTAAACTGGTCAAATGCAGTCTCTTAAACCTACCCTACAATGTCTGACTAAAAGTAAACAATCCCAAAATTGAAATCTCAAAGCAACAAGATAATGCATGATTAAATCAAAACAATGGGAATAAATAAGCTTTATATTTGACAAACTAATCTGAATGCTAGAGTTAAACCCCATCATATAGTGGGGGGAGAGTAGAGTTGCAAATTTCTTTAATCATATTCCTCAATTTCCTGTGTAGTATTAAAACTTATTTATTGTTTCTCTTTTATTCTCTTGTAGTCCCTCAGTGGAACAGCTCTTGCTTCACTTGTAAAAGGGTTACCTGAAGCTTTACAACGGCAGTATGAATATGAAGATCCTATAGTACGCAGTGGTAAACATCTTATGCATAGTCCATTCTTCAAGGTAAGCTTATTATACATACATTCACGTGTGTGTGTGTGTAATATATATATATATATATATATATATATATATATATATATATATATATATATATATATATATATATGTATATATATATACCTGCCAAAAGTTTATTTATGTCTCCTTTCAGTATTTCTTAATCCTTTTGTTTCTAGTTTCTCTCCATTTTCTTCTGTGCTTCATTTTGTCATCATCATCATCATTTTAATGCCCATGTTCCATGTTAGCATGGGTTGGATGGGGTTCAATAGGTTACAACATGCTGCATCAGGTCCCATTGTCAGTGTTGGCATGGTTTCTATGGCTGGATACCCTTCCTAATACCAACTACTTTACAGGATGTACTGTGTGTATTTTACCATGGCATTGCCGCTAGTGAGGTTGCTATGCAGCTTGCAAGACTATGAACCCTAAGAGGAGAGGGGGAAATTGTATGTCAATAGCATAATGAGTAGAGAAGAGGAATATGTATGAGAGAAAGGGCCAGAGCAGAATGATTTTCTTGCTGTAGAACACCTGACTACTCATATTTTAGAACAGGTGTGTGGATGGGAGTAGAGCTGCAAAGTGATATATGTCTTATTTTCTATTATTATTATTTTTTTACCCCAAGCCTCTCCACTGCTTTTGTTTCTTCTGGTGTTTCTAGTTGCCAATTTTGCAGCACTTTACCTTCTTCTATCCAATTCATTGGCTTCCTGTGACATCATCATCATCATCTTTTAACGTCTGTCTTCCATGCTGGCATGGGTTGGATGATTTGACAGGAACTGACAAGCTAGAAGCTGCACCAACCTCTTTTGTCAGATTTGGCATGGTTTCTATGGCTGGATGCTCTTCCTTATTGCAACCACTTCACAGAGTGTAACTGAATGTGTTTTACACAGCACAAGCACTAACAAAATCTGTTTGGCATAGTTTTTAGATAATCATTTTTTTTTTTTTTTTTTTGGTGCAATTCCTTGTTCAACAGTTTCTCTGAATTTCTCAGATTATCATTATCCATTTTATTTACAATTACTGATTGTATATTTCACTTACACTCCTTCGATATTCTCATATCATTCACATACTTCATTTCATCTCTTTCTTTTTATCTTGTAGTTCTCTTATTTTTTACCTCCAAATCTGCCTCCACTTCTCTCTTATACATACACACTCATTTTGCTTTCATACATGAATTTCTCTTTCTATATCTCTCAATCACTCACTTCCTATACTTCTCTTATTTCATCATATTATATCTCTAATTCCTTTTGTCTCGTGTAACACTTTTTTCCATCTCTCTGTATATTTCACTGTCTGCACCTAGCTGTTGGATGATTGCATACAGTTTCTTTCCTCAACCCTTTCTGTCTGTTCCCTCCCATTCTCTACAAAAAAGACAGCTACTTTATATTTTAAGCCATGATAAAACTGAGAAGTCCATTGAATAGGAGTGGATGCTTGCATGTGTGATGCACGTATGTACACACATCTGAATATGTGTTCATATACAGCTAAACACATATTTATATATAAGTATATATATATATATATATATATATACTTATACACATATGTATGTTCGTGTATGTATGTATACACACACACATATATATAAACAAAACACAAACCCCTTCAGGTAGATGGCCCTGCTCGATCTGTAGAAAAGGCGTGGGTAGGAACTCTATAAGATGCACCCAGTGCAAGCTATGGACACATAAGAGGTGCAGCAATATCAAAGGAAGGTTAACTAGGAAGTTAGTTTTCGTTTGTAGCAGATGTTCAGGAGCTATAAACACTGTGAATGTGCAGAAAACAACTTCTGCCACATTCCAGGGAGAAAAACTAGACGTAGTTGATAGCTTCTGCTATCTAGGTGACCAAGTTAGTAGTGGGGGAGGGTGCGCTGAAAGTGTAGCTGCTAAAATAAGAATAGCCTGGGCAAAGTTCAGAGAGCTCTTACCTCTGCTAATGACAAGGGGCTTCTCACTCAGAGTAAAAGGCAGACTGTATGATGCATGTGTACGAACAGCCATGCTACATGGCAGTGAAACATGGGCTGTGACTGCTGAGGACATGTGTAAGCTCGCAAGGAATGAAGCCAGTATGCTCCAATGGATGAGTAATGTCAGTGTGCATACTAGACAGAGTGTAAGTACCTTTAGAGAAAAGTTGAACATAAGAAGCATCAGTTGTGGTGTGCAAGAGAGACGATTGCGCTGGTATGGGCATGTGGTGAGAATGGATGAGGATAGCTGTGTGAAAAAGTGCCACACCCTAGCAGCTGAAGGAACCTGCAGAAGAGGTAGGCCCAGGAAGACCTGGGATGAGGTGGTGAGGCACGACCTTCGAACATTGGGCCTCACCGAGGCAATGACTTCTGAATGAGATCTTTGGAAATATGCTGTGTGTGAGAAGACCCGGCAGGCAAAGTGCGACCTAAATCCAAAGCCTCTGCCAGGATGCCTACCTTCCTACGTTGGACACTAAACTCCACTTGCGAAGACCTGTTGAGGCAAGTGAAATCGAACTAATTATGATGGATGGCACCCACGCCAACGTCGCCTCCTTCATTGGACACAGAAACTTGGCTTGCAAAGACCTGTTGATGCAAGCTAAAGCGAAATCATGATGGCACCTGTGCCAGTGGCACGTGTAAGGACATTCGAGCAAGATCGTTGCCAGTGCCGCTGGACTGGCTCCCATGCAGGTGGCACATAAAAGACACCATTTTGAGTGTGGCTGTTGCCAGTACCACCTGACTGGCCTTCATGCCGGTGACACGTAAAAGCACCCACTACACTCTCTGAGTGGTTGGCGTTAGGAAGGGCATCCAGCTGTAGAAACTCTGCCAAATCAGATTGGAGCCTGGTGTAGCCACCTGGTTCACCAGTTGTCAGTCAAATTGTCCAACCCATGCTAGCATGGAAAGCAGACATTAAACGATGATGATGATATATATATATAAAGACTTTTTCAATTCCAGAGCATTATACTAATACATCTATTTGTTTTCTACTCCACCTGTCTTTGTTGTTTTTTTGTGAATTTTCCCTATATATATATAGGTACAAGCGTGGCTGCTTTGTAAGAAGCTTGCTTCCCAACCTTGAGCAACTGTCTTCTACTTTATCCCTGGACCAACAAAAGCCTTGTATGCAGATTTGTTAGATGGAAATAGAAAGAAGTCCTTCATATTTGTGTGTTGGTTTATTTATGTCTCCACAGCTTAGTAGTTTGGCAAAAAGACACTGATAGAATAAACAGCAGGCTTTAAAAAAAATATAAGTAGTTGGGTTGATTTGTTCAAACACATAGTTGTGTGTTTGTGCACATATGCCTACATACATATATATACATACATGCACACATACACACACATTAATTATACATTTGCAAGAAGAGTGTTGATTGTAACATTGAAGCTTTGGCCAGCTAACCTTCATTGGACTGTAAGGGTGAAACTTTGAAGTTACTGTCATCACACTTAATAAATATATACTCTACAAAAGTATTAAGTAATCCGTTGGTTTTAATGTTAATTTTTTTTCCTCCCCCATTATGACTCAACATAAGGTGTGAATACTGGACAGAATACTCAGTGACATTTCTTCTAGTTCTTCACATTCTGAGTTGAAATGCCTCTGAAGTTGACTTTGCCTTTCATCCTTTCAATAATAATAGAATAAGTACCAGTCAAGCACTGGGGTCGATGTAATCAATTTCCCCCTTCGCTCAAAATTGCTAGCCATGTGCCAGAATTAGAAAGGATTATAACTCAACATGCAAACAAACACACACACACACACATTATATATATATATATATATATATATATATATATATATATATATATATATATATACACACACACACACACATACATACAGGGTGGCCCAAAAGTAGGTTTACAGTAATTTAACTATCTCTTTCGCATTCGTATATTAACAGTTTAGATCTTAATTATAGAAAAATATGAAACCATTATTCTATGCTAATTTAGTTAATTGTAAAATAGAAATTTAAATAATACAGTTCTATATTTAAGAGATGAAGAATTATGTACATTGTTTCCATTATTTACATTTGACGGATATTTGTCCTCATCTTGTTTGTTGTTAACACAACGTTTCGGCTGATATACCCTCCAGCCTTCATCAGGTATTTTGGGGAAATTTCGAACCTGGGTATATCAGCTGAAACGTTGTGTTAACAACAAACAAGATGAGGACAAATATCCGTCAAATGTAAATAATGCAGAAATTTAAATGTAATAAAATGTTTTAAAAGAAATTTAAAGTGCCAATGTGATAACTGTAAACCTACTTTTGGGGCACCCTGTATACATATATATATATATATATATATATATATATATATATATATATATACACACACACACACACACACACACACACACATATATATTAAATATACATATATACATAATATATATATATACATACACACACACATTATATACATACCTATATTCACATACATTACACACACACACATATTGGTATATAAAAAATTGTGCCACAAGACATTTCTGTAGGAAATAGTTTCTAGTGGCTTCGTTTCTGCTGCTGCTGCTAGAATTGTGTCATGGTAACCTTCTTTGTTCTTGAAATGGAAAATACGAAAAGATACATTTTCTATTATTGTCTTGTGATAATAAGATGGGAAGTTGAAAGGAATATCGTATGCTGTGTGTGTTTGTGTGTGCATACAAATATGTGTATATGTATACGTGTATTTATGTACACATGTATTTATGTACGTATACATCTAAGTTTCTGTATATGTGTATGTGTGTGTGTATATATATATATATATATATATATATATCTGTGGGATTCTCAGATTTTTTAGCTGCTATTTCTGAACTTCGGTATATGGTGAAGCAAATATTTGCTGATCCCTTAATTATATTTATATATATATATATATATATATATATATATATATATATATGTACATGTTTATATGTATATATTTGTGTGTGTGTATAATACACTAGCACACACCTGCATTTGTTTATGTGCATGTATTACAAATTTACATAAAATCATTGCCCAGTGATTCTCAACTAGGGTCCATTTGACCCCTTGGGGAGTCCATATAAGATTTTATTGTTAAAACTTATCTGCAATAAATTGGTTATACTTCTACAATAAACAAAATATTTTAATTTTTTTTATACAATTCTTAATAATGTTTAAGGTTAAAAAGTATAGTAAGATTTTTTAAACATCAAATGGCTAGCAGGGTCCATCTGAATAAAATAGGAATCACAGTGGTCCATAGGTAAAAAAAATGGTTGAGAAACACTGCAACCCATAAAGAAACTCTCAACTGCCTCCCCACACACATTTTATCTTGATCTCTTAACTGAAAACACACGCACCCATCCACTCATGAATATATTTTCCAATAAAATTGTACAGAAATACAAATTCACACACACACACACTACAAACTAATTTTCCTTAGTGACCACCAAAGTACTGTATGTGGTAACCTAACAAGAGTCTTCTCCAAGTCAATAAATGCCAGAAATAGCAGTTCACTCTTAACTAGATATAGTGGTTTTCTCTTTCTTCTGCAGTTGCTCTCTAGGAAGATTGCATCTGTGGTGCCTCTTCCAAACATACAGCTGATCTATATTTCATCTAGACTAAGGGTGCCATGGATCAATTGTATTGTCTCTCTCTCTCATTTCATAGACTGATCTTACAATTTGATGGTCTATAATTTCTTATCTCTAAAGTTCCCCTTTTCCCTTGCAGCAGTTTATAATGATTATTACTGCACTAATTGATTGCATATAATCAAGGCTGGTTTAAAACCCATACAGGTCCTCAACAGTTAAAAGATTTTGGTGTCTTCATATATATATATATATATATATATATATATATATATATATATATATATACATATCATCATCATCATCATCATCATCGTTTAACGTCCGCTTTCCATGCTAGCATGGGTTGGATGATTTGACTGAGGACTGGTGAAACCGGATGGCAACACCAGGCTCCAGTCTAATTTGGCAGAGTTTCTACAGCTGGATGCCCTTCCTAACGCCAACCACTCAGAGAGTGTAGTGGGTGCTTTTACGTGTCACCCGCACGAAAATGGCCACGCTCGAAATGGTGTCTTTTATGTGCCACCCGCACAAGCCAGTCCATGGGCACTGGCAACGATCTTGCTCGAAAATCCTACGGGAGCCAGTCAGGCGGTACTGGCAACGGCCACGCTCAAAATCGTGTATCTCATGTGCCACCTGCACAAGAACCAGTCCAGGGGCACTGGCAACGATCTTACTTGGCTTGCCGGGTCTTCTCACGCACAGCACATTTCCAAAGGTCTCGGTCAGTAGTCATCGCCTCGGTGAGGCCCAAATGTACGAAGGTCTTGCCTCACCACCTCAGCCCAGGTCTTCCTGGGCCTACCTCTTCCACGGGTTCCCTCAACTGTTAGGGTGTGGCACTTTTTCACGCAGCTATCCTCATCCATTCTCACCACATGTCCATACCAGCACAATCGTCTCTCTTGCACGCCACAACTGATGCTTCTAATGTTCAGCTTTTCTCTCAAGATACTTACACTCTGACGGGTATTCACATTGACATTACACATCCAACGGAGCATACTGGCTTCATTCCTTGCGAGCTTACGTATGTCCTCAGCAGTTACAGCCCATGTTTCACTGCCATGTAGCATGGCTGTTCGTACGCATGCATCATACAGTCTGCCTTTTACTCTGAGTGAGAGTCCCTTTGTCGCCAGCAGGGGTAAGAGCTCTTATATATATATATATATAATTCAAAATATAAACAATATTAAACCATAAAATAAATTTTTATTCTTCAAAATGAACCAAAACTAACTATAAAATGGAAAATAACGTTTATTTTTGTATACTTCCACTTTATTTATATTTGAAAAGTTTTCTATTTGTTTAAATTGCAAAGTCTTTCATCAGATCCTCAAAATTCATCTCATGTAACAGATCTAGTTTTGTACTTAGTGGAGATAGGGCATTCTGAATATTGTTTTAGCATTTAAACTGGCCATATCCAGCTGAAATATTCTACTTGTTTTATGTTCAAAATGGCTAAATCTGGTTTCTCACACCAACCCTACAATATATCATTCTAAAAATTAACAGTTACCTCATCAAAACTTCAAAGCTACAAGATAGTATATGATTTAATTCAAAACAATGTGAATGAAAATCTATTACAGTTCTATATTTAAGAGATGAGGAATTATGTACATTATTTACATTTGACGGATATTTGTCCTCATCTTGTTTGTTGTTAACACAACGTTTCAGCTGATATACCTTCCAGCCTTCATCAGGTGTCTTGGGGAAATTTCAAACCTGGGTTCTCATTCCTAAGATATTTTTTTCAATGTTATAATTATTATTGTTATTATTATTCAGGGCACTGCCTGGAATCAAACTCGGAATCTTGGGGGTTAGTAGCCTGTGCTCTTAACCACTACTAACACCAAGATTCCGAGTTCAATTCCAGGCAGTGCCTTGAATAATAATAATAATAATTATCATTAATTTGCTTTATTGGCCACAAGTGCTAATATCAATCAAAAACATGTAAGGACAAAGACAGGACGGAGGACACAAAAGGTTTTGTCCGAAAAGTAGAAAAACGATTGTGTAAACAGAGGAAGAAAACGGTAAAAGATATAACAAATAAATAAATGAATAATAAATAAATAAATAAATAAAACTCCCAAAAGGGGTAGGCACTTCGAAAAAGAAAACGTTACTCGTGGAAAAACCCATAACACCATGGGAGCCTGGTCAGAAAGATAAGAAAGAGGTTATAGAGCCCTTTCTCCTTTTACATTACTTTTTTTCCTACAGGTGTGTTCTCAGAATTGGTCCGTTTATACTGGCCATTCTTCCAACAGTCACCCATCTTTCAACAAATTTGCTATGAGACAGCACTTCCCTCTCTACTCTCATCCTCCTTTTCAAGTGGAACTTGAAGAAGTGGATGAGGCCTTGGCCAAAGAGGAAAGTGTCTGCCTTTAGCCCTTTCAAACGGATCCACCATACCACCTCTTTCGCTACAGCCACTAGGCATAGGAAAATTGCCTTGCTCTCTCGGTTAAAGGAGGTTGGCTGGTCAATCCTCACGATGGATTCAGCTGATAGCTGGATCCGTCCTACACGTGACAGTAGCTGTTCGACATAAACCCACAGGTCAGCAATACTCGGGCACTGGACGAGTGCGTGCAGAACGGTTTTGTCGTCCTGAGCGCATCTTGGGCAGGCCCAGTTGACGGCACTTCCGTGCCGGTATAGTTTATCTCGAACAGGTAGCGCACCTCAGTAGCACTGCCAGGTGAAGGACCTTTGGAAATTTTCCATGGGCTTCGGCCCGAAAGTTTAACTGATTATCTTTGACGCCTAGAGTTTCCCCGAGAATGTCGTCGCACTTTTCCTCCACTAACCCTCTATAGAACGCTAGAGTGGAGCTACTACCGATCGCACTGCCCGCCTGACTGAGGGTGGTGAGAGCTTGGCGGCACTCGAGGTGCGAAGCGCCCTTTCTCGGTCTACGTTTGATCCAGGATTGCAGCTCTGTTAAAGAAACGAGCTGCAGAAAATCGCATCTCATGAACAGCGACCACACTTGTTCACCGTCCAGGAAATGCTTGAGATGTCATAGCCTGAGCGCATGTTTGCACATCAGTAGCCACGGCATGCCAAGGCCTCTGTTCAGCGGCTGTTGACAGCAGATGGAGTGCCTGACCAGTGGTACCTAACCCTTCCACAAAAAGTCGAAGAGCAAGCGTACTATCTTGGTTAACCAGCAGTCGGGATAAGGGACGACGGTCAAGCGGTAATAGATGACGGATGTGATGTACACATTCGCCACCTCCGCTCGACCTTTCAAGGGGAGCTTCCTCTCGGCCCATTTCTGGGTGAGATTGGCCACCCTGTTCGTCACTTCTTCCCAGTTTTTCTCCAACTGGAGGTCCGGACTGAACCAGACGCCGAGCAGTTTAACGGGTCCGTCTGTCCAGCACCCTACGATGGTGTTGGACGGCATGGACTTGCCCCTCCAGGTGCCTAGTTGCAAGCCCACTGACTTTTCCACGTTAATTTTCGCACCTGTCACCGCTTCATACTCATTTAGTGTCTCGCCAATCAGGTCAATATGCTTGTGGCTCGACACCATCACGGTGACGTCGTCGGCATAGGCAGACATGCTCTTCCCACATCCCAGATCGCGCGGGACACCCCTCAAAGCCTCCAACTTCCGCAGTAATGGCTTGAGAGTCAACACATACAGAAGGGAGGAGAGAGGGCATCCTTGGCGAACCGAACGCGAGATGTTGAACGGTTCCGATAGATGGCCGTTCACCTGTATGACCGAGCAGATGCCGCTGTATAAAGCAGGTATCCACCTGCGGAAGACCGGACCGAAACCAGCTGCCAGATATCGATGGTCGACTCTATCGAAGGCTTTAGACTGATCTAAATTGATCAAAGCCTCACCCGCGCCAGCTTCGTTACCCACCCTCTCTACGATGTAGCGCATGAGATGGAGGTTGTTGTGGATAGACCTCATTGGCACGGCGCATGTCTGCGCCTTGTCGATCAGTTTGCTCTCAACAAGTGCCAATCTCTTGGCTAGCATATTGGCCAAAATCTTCAACTCTGCATTGAGCAGAGTGATGGGCCTAAAGTTCCCTATAATGTCCCCCTTGTTTGGGTTCTTTCTTAGCAAAGCCACCACTCCTCAACAAACAAAAGCAGGAATTCTCCTGTTTTGTTGCCAGTTGCAGTAGACGTTTGCCAAGACGCCTGCAAACAAGTCTGGCATTGACGTATAAAGCTTGTAAGGCAGACCATCCAAACCCGGTGATCTACCTCTCGTGCAGCCTTTCATCGCTTCCTGTACTTCCCAGGCAGATATGGGTCCTTCGCAGCACTCGGCTTCGCTGGTCGAGAGTTGCGGCAGGCCGTCTAGGTATACACCGAAGTCTGTCCCGTCGTCCGTCCTACCGTTCGTCCCGAACAATCAATCAAAGTGCTGCTGAAAAGCCGCACACATCTGCTTACCTTAGGAATGAGAACCCAGGTTTGAAATTTCCCCAAGACACCTGATGAAGGCGGGAGGGTATATCAGCTGAAATATTGTGTTGACAACAAACAAGATGAGGACAAATATCCGTCAAATGTAAATAATGAAAATGCATTAATTTTGACAGAATAATGTAAATGCTAAAGGGTTAAAGTTTTTTTTCTTTTGTGCTGTAAACTATTTACCATTCCTGTAGTGCTCCACTTCCCTTGATACCCTACGCGTGTGCTTATTTTGCTTAATTGGTGATCCAGTGCTGCTTATAACACCTTCCAGTTTACTTGATATTATTCAGGTGATTAACATGTATCTTACATCACCAGATATTCTGAGTATCTCAGTTACTATCCCTGATGGATCAGTAGCTTTCTTTATCTTCATACCTTTAATTGCTTTATTTACTACACTGTTGTCAACTTGAATTGCCATTCTCTCTATTGGGTCAACTTGAGGTAGGCCTCCTTCTTTACTCCATGCATTCTTCTTGTCTAATCTCCACAGGTGCAGGAGTGGCTGTGTGATAAGTAGCTTTCTTACCAACCACATGGTTCTGTGTTCAGTCCCACTGCATGGCACCTTGGGCAAGTGCCTTCTACTATAGCCTCAGGCCAACCAAAGCCTTGTGAGTGGAATTGGTAGACGGAAACTGAAAGAAGCCCATCGTATATATGTATATGTAAATATATACAGGGGTTGGACAAAATAATGGAAATACCTTAAAATTTCAAACAAATTTATCTTAATATGGGGTAGGACCGCCTTTGGCAGTAATTACATCTTGAATTCTATGAGGTATGGACTTGTACAAAGTTTGAATTGTTCCCAAAAGAATTTTTGTTCATTCTTCAGCTAAAACAGTCTCCAGTTCTTGTAGTGATGATGGTGGAGGATATCGACTCCTTACTTGTTTTTCCAAAATGCATCATAAATGTTCAATAATATTGAGATCTGGGGACTGTGGTGGCCAGATAAGATGTTCAACTTCACTAGAATGTTCCTCGTGCCATTCAGTTACAACTTTAGCTGTGTGAATTGGTGCCTTATCATCCTGAAAGATTGCGTTTCTCTCCGGAAACAGTTCTACAACCATAGGATGAATTTGATCAGATAAAATGCTTAAATAGTCTTGACTATTAATTCTACCATGAAGGGAAACCATTGAGCCGGCAGATATCCAAGATATAGCCCCCCAGATCATCACAGATCCTCCTGCATATTTAACAGTTGGAAGAAGACAGTGTGGGTCAAATGCTTCTTTTGGCTGTCTCCACATGTCAACCACTTTACAGTGTGCTGGGTGTTTTTCTAGCACTAGTGAAGTCACTAAATAACTTGCAAGACAAAGAAAAGAAAAGCCCTTTAACTGAGTGGGGTTTAAGTTGAGGGTAGTAGTATTATGCCAGCTGCTGTGAAGCTAAAGTATGATAGAGAAACAGGTACAGGTGTCTTGTATAGAAAGGATACTGCATTATGAGGGTTAGTGGGAAGGAAAATATGACCAGATGTTACAGTGAAGTTTCTTAATAATAATGTTGTATTTTGAGTTTAAATTATTAGTTTGTACTTTGTATTATTAAAATTAAGTGTACCATATTTGATGGCATAAAAGATCATCATCATCATTTAACATTTGTTTTCCATGCTGGTATGGGTTGAACTGTTTGGCAGGAGCTGGCAAGCCAGAAAACTGCACTAGGCTTCTTCACTGCCTGTTTTAGCATGGTTTTTATGACTGTATGTCCTTAATGCCAACCACCTTATAGAGTGGACTGAGTGCTTTTTACATGGCGCCAGCACTAATGAGGTCTATTTTGGCATGGTTATACACAAATATATTAAATACACCCCAATTTCTGCGGTATATATTTATGAAAAAATGTTTTTAATGCATTAAAGCATGTAATATAAACCCAGCTTCATATATAGGATCTAGGGTGGGTTTTTTTAGGGGTTTTTTGTGACATTTTTGTGTGGTAAAAATGCATCTTATATACCTTCAAATATAGTACAAACAGTATTAGTTTCAAATTTTGGCACAAGGCCAGCAATTTCGAGGGAGCAAGGAAGTCAATTACATTAACCCTAGTGCTCAACAAGTATTTATTTTATTTACCCCGAAAGGATGAAAAGCAATATTGACCTCACCAGAATTTGAACTCAGAACATAAAGCTGGAAGAAATGCCACTAAGCATTTTGTCTGACATGCTAACGATTCTTCCATTTCACAATGTAAATTTTTAAGAAATTCTTTCGTTGTGTCTGTATGTGTGCATATTTTGAATGAACCAAAGTGTGCAGTTTACAAGTACATGCTCACAAGAGCTCTGTTTATATTATGTCTTTTTTCTTTGTTGTCATTGAGGTAGGTACACAGGAATTTATTATTGGATGTCTTTGGAAACTTCTATAGTTGATGGTATGATTTCTGTTGCGAAAATCTCTTGAACTGCAGAAAAATGTTTGATTTAAAGATCCAAAAGTCTTCACAGCAAAAAAACGAAAATATGCTTACGGAGAACACAAAATTCCAGTGTTTTCCTGGAAGTGACCTTATTGTAAAGTAGAAACTTAATGCTAATATGAATAAACAAAATATATAGTCGTGTCTCTGGTACTTCAAATTCAGTGAGTGCACTCAAGTAGTTTTAGTGGAAGCACTTGACAGTTTTCAGTTGCCTTTATAACTGATCGTCTCTTTCCTAATTAACAATAAAAGTGAGAAGATATATTATAAAGTAGAGAAAGTATATTACCTGGAGTAAAAAAAGTGTATGTGGTGAGGGAGGAGAAATTCGACATTACTTGTCAGTAACAGAATTATCTCCCTCTTCCCCTATCTCTCTCTCTCTCTCTCTTCCTTTTTCAAAGGTTGACGATGTTAAGTTTGTATGTAAAGAGTGATTTGTTGCGTGGTTGTGAGACTTTGCATTGAATGTGAAACATCTGCAGAAGTGCTGTATGGCATAGCAAGAAATTAGATATGTTTTGTTGTGTGTAAGGTAAAGCACAGGTAAACTAGAGAGAATACTAAATTATAGAGGCATCAGGTGACGTCTGTAGAAGAGTCTCTGTTCTATCAAGGACGAAATGAAAAAGGACTGATGAATGCTGTGAGGAAATATCACATTTCATTTTAACACTATAAATAATAGTGGAAATAGCTAAATATTTTAAGTCATTAATTGACACCACATGACCTGTACATAACACTGTTTATATAATTACATATAAATGAAAAAAAATGTGTTAAGATATTAAATAAAACAAATCCCCCTTCTCAAAAGAAAAAAAAAAAATTGAAGTTTTTCTGTGATCCTGTGACATTTCCGTATGATAGTGTGTGTGTGTGTGTTACAGATCCTAATTTTATATTTTCTTTCAATATATCAGATCCCTATGTTTGTAACGAAACTTATTTTTTTTAATAGAAGCAATTTTTTTTTTGTGGAATTCTGGTTTAAGCATACCATGTTAACCTCTCATAACTTTTTTAAAAAATTCCAGAATTATTTTTGAAAAACTTTGCAAATTTTGTTTAATACACGGGGATTCATACAATTATAAAAAAAAATTAACATTTTTTGTTCGCGATTTAGCTGGTGTTTTAGCACATCCCACGACCACCTGATACCTTCCTCGTTTCTTTGTCACTCTGACATCAATTTCAATATTTTTCGCCTCATAACTATATTAAATGAAATGATAATGCACCCAAAGGCGGTCCATTGCAAGGACTGAAACAAAAAATTCGTATTTTAAACTCTGATTTTTTAAAAATCGAAAAAGTGTAGAAATTTTAGGATTGATAGGGAATTTTTTTCCTCACAAATGTATGAATTCCCGTGTACAAAACACGGGAAATTTTGCAAAAATTTTCTGGAAAAAAAAAAATTTATTAGGGAGTTATCCGGGGTACTTAAACGGAATTCCGCCCGCTTGCATTTTCCCTGATATTCTTAGTAATTTTTCACATATTTATAGTTGCTAAGGTTATTTTCATTAACTTCTCTGTAGGTTAAATTAACAAGCTGTTTCTCTTTTACTCCCTTTATCAACATTATGTATAAATTTATATTATTTTTATATCGTCGAAAATCAGGATTAATATTCTAATTCTATTGGGTATTTCAGTTTGTAATGTATCTAAATGTGTTGTTAAATATATTTTAACCTATAAATTATTGTTTTAGGAGCCATTTCTCTTTAAATCCTGATTTCTAATCATGCCGAGGTTAGGTTTGTTTTTTCTCCTCTTATCGTCAATAAAATAAATAACAGTCAAATACTAGGATCGATTTCATTGATTCTTAACCTTCGAACTTTTGTTAGAAGGAATTAAAAAGGCACAACGGACAAAATGCTTAGCGGCATTTGTTCCAGTTTTGCGTTCTGGGTTCAAATTCCTCCGAGGTCGACTTTGCCTTTGGGATCAATGCACGTGTCTCCTCCGCCAAAATTTAAGGCCTTGTGCCTATAGTAGATAGAATTATTATTTAGGAATTTATTTTCAAACTACTAAATTTGCTAAGATAAACCTTCACCTGTAATGTGGTTAAAAAGAATGGTGTTCCTACTTTAGAATAATCATTGTCTATTTAAGAACGTTATAGCTTTTTAGTGATAGTTTGAAACAAACACAAAACCAGACATTGTAGCGGGTATAGTCAATTATACTGAACAATTACTTTGACTGAGTCGACATTTTATCGACCCGAGGAAAGAAAGGCAAAAAAGACGATTTCTCGACGTTTGAACTCTAAATACAACGAACTATTGTTTTATGCTTTTTTCTTTTCTTTTTTTCACACGTGTCCCATGTTAACAACAAGAATTCCGTTAACATGAAATTAGAGGCTCGAAATGTTAGACTTGTCTTTTTTGGTAAAGTAATATATTCTACTTCGGGAAACTTTTTCCTATTTAAATATTTGCATAGACAAACTACCACTGGTTACTCTAGTATTCATTAAGCAGTACATAATAAATTACACGTGTACCCGTTTTCATTCATTAATGTTTCGCATAAGTCGTTCCGGTCATCAACACCTACCCGCATAGGTCACTCGACCTGCAAAAATTAACTGCAGAATCTCCTTCAAATTACATTACTTGTCTCTGTGATTAAGAAGCTTGCCTTGCAACGACATGGTTTCGCGTTCAGTCCCACTTCGCTGAACATTGTGCAAGTCTCTTTGGCGGACGTAAAGAATGTGGACCGCATCTACTTTCGTGTTTTTTTTAAACAAAAAACAAAAAAAAACGAAAGGGAGTGCGGTCCACATTCTTACGTCCGCCATGTCTTCTATAGACCTGCACTTACCTTGTAAATGAATTTGGTAGATGGGAACTTTGTGGAACTCGTGTATGTGTGTGGTCTCCACCGCGGCTTGGCAGCCAGCGTTCCTTATGTTTCCCCTCCCCCGTAATGTAGCGATTTGGTCAGAGACACCGATAGAATAAGTATTAGGTTGTAAAAGAAATACAAAAATCCTTCAAGGCTTTTTCCTAATTTGTCTGAAACAGCTAAAAGAAAAGGTTAAAGATAAAAAAATGGTGAAAGACAATGTAGAAATATCCCAGGAGTAGAAGCATTGAAACAAAATTTTAAAAATGAAAACAAAAGCGTTGGTTGATTAGTTTGTAATACAGGTAATAAAGTTGATAAACACGATTTGAAACGTATTTACATGAATCACAAAATACAGGTTTAAAAATATTGAAAAAATTATGTAGTGTATTATCTCGACAGCTGTTTCAAGATAGTCATAATTTATGTAAATACCATATTCATAATAAGTAATATGTTCGTGATGTCATAGGTGTGCCACGAGCTATATATATTCAGCTAGGCATCCCTTTTGAAGAGTGGAGTGGCGAATACAACATTATGCATTATTAGTTAAGTTACGAGAGAACTAAGGTTAGAGTCTAAGATTGGCGTTTAGTGTTGAATTAAGAATAAAGATTTAGGGTTACGATTATGTTGCAATTTTTTGATTTTTAAATTTTGAAAAAAAGAAAAGTTTCTGTTGGGGATTTCAGCTACTATTTCATAATTGGGATCTATTTTAAAACGGGGGCGCCAGTTTTCATTTATGTTTTATGTAATGTTTTTGGTACGGAAAGACTTTCAAACTTCGTATACTTATCTATTTTGTGCTATAGAACAGAAAAATATTTTTGTATTCGAATTTATTTCATGTAAAAAATTGTCTTATTTCGATAATTTCTACTAATCACTGACGTCTATTCAGTTGAAAACAGTTAGCGCTGTAACGGTGTATATCGTATTAATCCCCTAACCCTAACCCTAACTAGACTGTTAACCGTAACCGTAACCCTAACTCTAGAATCCGAACTCTAAAATTGTTACACACATAGATACGCACAGCGTAATTTATTATATAAACAATATATGCGTATAAATTACGATTAAACCGGATGAAATATGTCACAGGGAATAACATTTTTATGACCGCCCAGCAGTAACTCTATTAAGCTGAATAGACGTCAGTGATTGGTTGAAATTACAGAAATACGACAACTTTAACATGGAATAACTTGCGAATTCCTTTTTTTTTTTTTGTTAAGAAGACTAAGAGTAAAAGATATTTTATATGACACATTCTACCAGTGTCCCAAGTTTCAAAGTGTTTCGTTAGTGTTTTGTTAAGAAAATACTGGCGCCCCCGTTTTAAAATAGATCCCATAATTGTTTTTCCTTTCTAAGTACTCCTTCTCCCAACCCAATTCCAGTCGTGACCATCCCATTTTTTTTTTACGAGTGGATACATAATTACAGTTTAGTGTCTTCTCTCGTTCCTCCTAGACTTTCCGCCTAACATTTTTTTTTATCAATGCATACTTTTGCATGTACGAAGGCAATATCAGGCTTGTCATCCATTTTGAATTCGTGATTTGATACGTCAACTTCGGGATATCGCAATTTAAACGATAATCAAATTAACAGAAGAAATAGAAAAAATATTTCATTGTTTATAAATTAATGATAAAAGTTTCCGTGACAATTTTTTTGAAATATCTAGCCTTCTTCTATATTTAAGAGATGAGGAATTATGTACATTATTTACATTTGACGGATATTTGTCTTCATCTTGTTTGTTAACACAACGTTTCGGCTGATATACCCTCCAGCCTTCATCAGGTGTCTTGGGGAAATTTCGAACCTGGGTTCTCATTCCTAAGGTATTTTTTCGATGTTGTTGTTATTAATAGCTGCTTTATACAGCGGCACCTGCTCGGTCATACGGGTGAACAGCCATCTATCGAAACCGTTCAACATCTCGCGTTCGGTTCGCCAAGGATGTCCTCTCTCCTCCCTTCTGTATGTATTGACTCTTGAGCCATTACTGCGGAAGTTGGAGGCTTTGAGGGGTGTCCCGCTCGATCTGGGATGTGGTAGGAGCGTGTCTGCCTATGCCGACGACGTCACCGTGATGGTGTCGAGCCACAGGCATATTGACCTGATTGGCGAGACACTAAACGAGTATGAAGCGGTGACAGGTGCGAAAATTAACGCGGAAAAATCAGTGGGCTTGCAACTGGGCACCTGGAGCGGCAAATCCATGCCGTCCAACAGCGTCGTAGGGTGCTGGACAGACGGATCCGTTAAACTGCTCGGCGTCTGGTTCGGTCCGGACCTCCAGTTGGAGAAAAACTGGGAAGAAGTGACGAACGGGGTGGCCAATCTCACCCAGAAATGGGCCGAGAGGAAGCTCCCCTTGAAAGGTCGAGCGGAGGTGGCGAATGCGTACATCGCATCCGTCATCTATTGCCGCTTGACCGTCGTCCCTTATCCCGACCGCTGGTTAACCAAGATAGTACGCTTGCTCTTCGACTTTTTGTGGAGGGGTCAGGTACCACTGGTCAGGCGCTCCATCTGCTGTCAACAGCCGCTGAACGGAGGCCTTGGCATGCCGTGGTTGCTGATGTGCAAACATGCGCTCAGGCTACGACATCTCAAACGTTTCCTGGACGGTGAATAGGTGTGGTCGCCGTTCGTCAGACGCGATTTTCCGCAGCTCGTTTCTTTAACAGAGCTGCAATCCTGGATCAGACGTAGACCGAGAAAGGGCGCTTGGCACCTCGAGTGCCGCCAAGCTCTCACCACCCTCAGTCAGGCGGGCAGTGCGATCGGTAGTAGCTCCACTCTAGCGTTCTATATAGGGTTAGTGGAGGAAAAGTGCGACGGCGTTCTCGGGGAAACTCTAGGCGTCGAAGATAATCAGTTAAACAGTCTGTTCGGGAGAACTTTCGGGCCGGAACCCATGGATAATTTTCAAAGGTCCCTCGCCTGGCAGTGTTACCGAGGTGCGCTACCTGTTCGAGATAAACTCTACCGGCACGGAAGTGCCGTCAACCGGGCCTGCTCGAGGTGCGCTCAGGACGACGAAACCGTTCTGCATGCACTCGTCCAGTGCCCGAGTATTGCTGACCTGTGGGGTTTATATCGAACAGCTACTGTCACGTGTAGGACGGATCCAGCTATCAGCTGAATCCATCGTGAGGATTGACCAGCCGACCTCCTTTAACCGGGAGGGCAAGGCAATTTTCCTATGCTTAGTGGCTGTAGCGAAAGAAGTGACATGGTGGACCCGTTTGAAAGGGCTTAAATTCAGACACTTTCCTCTTTGGCCAAGGCATCATCCACTTCTTCAAGTTCCACTTGAAAAGGAGGATGATAATAGAGAGGGAAGTGCTGTCTCATAGCAAATTTGTTGAAAGATGGGTGACTGTTGGAAAAATGGCCAGTATAAACGGACCAATTCTGAGAATACACCTGTAGAAAAAAGATAATCTAAAAGGAGAAAGGGCTCTATACCCCTTTCTTATTTTTTCTGACCAGGCTCCTTTTTCGAAGCGCCTCCCCCTTTGGGAGTTCTATTTATTTTTTATTTATTTATTTATCTATTTATTTGTTATATCTTTCTCCGTTTTCTTCCTCTGTTTAAACGAACGTTTCTACCTTTTCGGACAAAACCTTTTGTAACCTTCGTCCTGTCTTTGTCCTTACATGTTTTTAATTGATATTAGCCCGTGTGGCCAATAAAACGAATTAATTATTATTATTATTATTAATAACAAGAAGAAGAACAACAACAACAACATCGAAAAATATCTTAGGAATGAGAACCCAGGTTCGAAATTTCCCCAAGACACCTGATGAAGGCTGGAGGGTATATCAACCAAAACGTTGTTAACAACAAACAAGATGAGGACAAATATCCGTCAAATGTAAATAATGTATCTAGCTTTCTTGTTAATATATATAATAAAATTCAAAGTAAAAATCCTTTAAATTTTGATGGCAAAGGAAATTTTAAAATATTGTTACTAATTCAGATAGTGGGAGAATCACAGAAAGTTATGTGCGCTTTAATATCTTTGATAAAATATTGCTTTGAGATGTTTTTTCACATACGTGAAATGTAATTTTATAAATTGCAACTTCAGAAAGTATTATTCTTTTATCTAAACCAATATTCATAACTAAAAAAAATTCTTTCCTAGTGACTTTTTCCGTTTACCATTACCCCCCCCCCGCCTTCATGAACTTTTGATCTGTTGTACTTTTAATCACTAGTTTATTTTAGCACCTCTTGACCTTAACTGACATTTTGCGTTCCATTAAACTAGTTACATATAATAATATCACTGTAAGAGAATTTGCGTCCCAAAACTTTTTTTTCCCTCACTTTTCTTAAATTCAATAAAGCAAATTCCAGCGATCATCTAGTTAAAATTTCCTTCCCGTTTAAACCCGTTACACGTTCGACCCAACCAGTTCTAAAAGAACTGTTCGATTAAGAAGAGTTATTCTTTATTTATTCACCATCTCATATAGTAAGCTTCACTCATCAAAAATTATTTAAGCAGTCATAATTTCAAATCCACGCTATATAATTTATATAATACCACTGAACAACTTGATGCTGTTTTAGCAGTTGAATTACATTCAGAACCCTAAAAATAATATCCGCTGGTACTCTATGAGGGGGTTCTAAGTTGTTTTAACCTTTTTTCTTTGGCGAAGCCGTTATCTTTGTTTTTCGCGACTTTGAATGAAACTGAAGAAACTTCTAGGCAAGAAATTATTTTCACATCGGAAGTATTTCCGCATTATGTGAACTTTGTTTCTTGTCATATTTATAGAGTTTGCTCTATTTCCTTATTCTTCATGCTAAATTACTTTATGTTGTTGATTGATTTATATCCACTTTAACAAGCAATTTGGCAGCAATTTAAAAAAAAAATTCTTATGTAAATATATATATACATATTTCCAAAAAAAAACCTCAAAATATGCGTATGAATACATGTTAACGGCGTTGTGGGACTATTTGTAGGAAATATAAAGTTATCCGTTGTCGCTTCCACAATTAGTCACCCTAAGTACTAAGTTCAATATCACACCACAGCTATAAATCATGCTGCGTTACAATATGTGTATACATTCTAAAATATCTGATGCCTGTATTCACAAATACAGGCATCGAGGTAGGATGAATTCAGCTACAACCTTTGAATTAAGAAATTACTGGCAGATTCAGCCACAACCGTAGAACTTACATAAACATGTCTGTTCACTCTGCCAGGTGCTGTCTTCCTTCTTTCTTTTTGTGAGTTGTTGGATTTAATTTTTTTTCTAGAAAGCTTATATAAAGCTTGTATTTTCGGTATCACAATCCTTTTTATTACATATTTTTTAAAACCCGAAACTTATTTTATATCTTTAGTTATTGTGATTTCAAATAGTCGGGTTACCGTGTCCTAAAAACAATTTTTTTTCCTTTTAATTGTCGGTGTTTAATTTTGCAATTGGATTGCGAAAATATATTTTAAATTACTTAGCATTTGTTCATAAATAACCTATGCTAACGATAAACTCTCTAATTGAATTTGTAACTAGTTTAATTTTATTAAAATTCACCTAAACAATTAGATCTAGAAAAAATAGTTTGAAGTATATAAAGAAATTATAAGTCGTTAATTAACTAAAAATACATGTTGTAAACAATACCAACTCGATTTATATAATAGCATTAGTCACATATGTTAAGACGTTTTTATTATAAAACAGTAAAGCTAAAAAAAAAAACCCTAAATCATTTATGTTTTCATATGACATGCTTTCTGTGATTCCCCTTTAAACTATGTAGAAACAATAAACTTAGCGCCAATCTAAAAAAAATATCATGGTCTATATTCTGAGAACTTTACCAATATTGAAGTTGCCAATTCATTTATCGATTTATAGTTTTGATTGATATCAGTGTCCAATTTTCATTGTTCTTTGTCGATGGGAATACCTCGAGTTTCCACACTCGGAGCGTATCCTATTATGAGAAGAGTCAAGAATTTGGCATTGTTATAATTTATGGCAATTGTTTTGGTTTAATTAATAACAGTTTTGTTGCCTTATTAGTTTATCTTCAATTATAAAAGTTTGTGTTAATTAACAAGCTACATTAGTAATCACTATGAGCAACTCTTAACTTATTGGAGCATCGTGACCCAGTAAAGTTCTTAACAGGGTACTTTGTTACCCGACACTGATTATTGGCAGAAAGCTGTGTCGTATAGTGCGTTTATATTATATTTTATTATTGTATGTGTATGCATACATTTATATTTGTGTGTGTATCATTTATGGCATTTCTATGTATGTATATATGTTTCTGAGGATATATCTATGAATTTGCGGAAACGGAGATTCTTTTCTATAAAATGAAATCGGAATCTGTAGATTAACAGATTTGCCTTAGCTTTTCTTTTTCCATACGTACATTCACTCACACACACACATTTATATATATGTGTGTTTGTGTGTGTATGTATATGTATATATATATATATATATATTTATATATATATATATATATATATATATATATATATGTGTGTGTGTGTGTGTGAGTGTGCGCGCGCGCGCTTTTTAGTATTTGGACATTCCTGTGTGACACAGACATAGAAAAGATAGTCACCTGAATACATAGGTATTATGTGTTCATGCATATTTAAATATTCTTCAAGTTTCCTTGTTTAATTTTCGACTAATTTTATCATTAAATTCATTACGATCATTGTAACTTGTATGCATGTTTCAATCTCTTATATATCTGTATAATATGACCCAATAATTCTAATTATTTACGTTTCTCTTAAACTTTGCAATAAAAAAAACGTCACAGACACTAATTTATATATATATGCGTACACGTATATGGAATTCTATTTTGTTTTAGGAAAAGTTCAGAATTAGTATTTCTATTGTATAAAATATAGGAATACTTTAAACATATATATATATATATATATATATATATATATATACCCTCTTTTCCCCATGAGGTGCTTAATTCGAAACTTCCTGGTTTTTAAAAAAAAATTCATGACGAATTCTGTTAAGCAGGATGGGATCATTTGAAATATGAAGTTCATAAAAACCTTCAATGTTTGTGATATAGGTGTGAATAAAATTAAGATATCCCCCACTCACTTCAGAAGATTTTAGTGGGTTACGGCATTATTTGCCACATTTCTTTTTGGTTAAAAGATGCTGGATTCTTGAGTTGAAACAGCAAGTCAATGACCAAAGGTTTCTTCCAATTACTTAATGTCTTATAACCGGTGTGATACGATCGAGACCTTCCTGCTCTATTTTATAGAATGTAATGTTACTGTCTACAAAACTCATTTCTTTTTTAAAGTCGGTAGCGTGTTTTTGCTGCTGTTTCTGCATCTCACATCTCAAGTTTGAGGGAATTATGTGTGTGTGAGTATGTAAAATATTTACGCCTTCGGCTGTTTTACCTCTAGTTTTTGAGTTCAGGAATCATAAACATCCCTTCTTTGATAATGTGACTGCCAATAACTTCATCACCACTACCACCAATACATAGTCGCATTTTCTTTGTATTCCGTCTATGACCAACCGATATTTTATAACAATTTATATTTATTTATTTTTTTTCTACTTAAGTTATTGTAGTCACGCTGGTGAATCCTAGTACTTTGTCTCCTTTTTGCCGAACCGGTAAGTTACAGTGTCGTAAACTAACCAACACCGGTTTTCAAGTGATGTGGGACAGAGACACACACATACATATATACGACGAGTTTTTTTTCAATTTACTTCTACAAAATCCACTCAAGGCTTTGTTCAACGAAGGGTTATAGTAAAAAGACACTTACCCATGATGTAATTCATCATGGACTCAGTGGGACTGAACCCAAAATGTATATGGTTGGGAGGCAAATCTGTCTCTAAAGAATCTCAGGTTTAACTACAACTGGCTAATCTTTATTTAATATCTTTACAGGTTTTGGTGGCTTTGGCTTGTGATCTTGGTCTGGATTCTCTTCAGTGTTGTGTTGAAGCACACAAATGGGCATGGTTTCGCCGCTATTGTGCGGCAGCAAGAGTTTCGACTGCAATCGTGAACAGAAGTGTTTTGCCGCCTTCATTTACTGAGGATGTAATGAAGAAAATTGAAGACATCTCTGCTGAAGGTGAAGTTGTGACCAGAGACCATGAAAATCACGAGATTTTTAAACAAGAACATGATGAACAGCTGCTGCTTTGGTTGAATAGGTAGAATAACACTTCTACTTACAATATATTTCTTTCTGTTAGAATCAAATTTTTAAATTTTAATTTACACTTGGCTTGTCTATTTTCCTTCTGAGAAAATTATATCTAAAATAAGAAATTCATGTTATAAAATACGTTTGTTGAAGAGTAGGCTGAAGAAGTCCTGTGTGAATCTTCTGCCCAATAAACATCACATCTACTTTCATTTTACTAGCATGGGCTAGGAAGGTCGGCACTTGTTAAGAGAGCACATGTAAACATTCAGAGGAATATATCATGAGACCATAATTTGAAATATCCTCTGAAAATGTGTTTCTGAAAAATCTTAATATCATTCACATAAACAACATAATTTGACATTAGCATTTATTAAAAAATTATTTCAGATTCTGTAGAGAAAACATGTTGGTGACCTTGAGAAAAGTAAGAATGTGCTAACTTAGCATTTCTGTTGGGTGAGATGAACAAGGGCAACTTATGATATAAAGGACTGCTATGTTTTTTATTTCTTTTTACCTAAATTCGGTTGTATTAAGTCAAATAAGAAAAATCATACACTTGTGGCTACAATCACTGGAAACCATTACAAGAGAAAATACAAATATGAAGATTTAAAATCACTCTTTCTATAGGGGTTTTTTTTTTAACATTTATTTGCAATATTTCAAAATTTTCATTGCTTAAGAGCATTGTCAGGTGACCAATATTTTGACATCATATTACAAGTAAATGTTTTAAGTGAGGTTAACTTTAAAGTGTTTGATCAGTTCCTGAGAACTGTCCTAGTGTAGCAAATCTAATTTTTTTTTTTAAACCTTCCAACTGAGGATCCTGTTTCACTATATTCTAGTTCAGCATAGAAAATATTTTACTTATTTAAAAAATTAGGAACTAAAATGGACTGATTTCAAATGCTAAGCCAAAAAATACTGAATTAATATTAGTGACTTAATACATCTGTGTAAGTGTAAAACTGATTCCTGGCAGAGTGGACTATTTAGAGCAGGCCTGGCCAACTCAAATTACAGGCCTCTTTAATGACAGAAAGTATTTTGAGGGCTCACTTGTATACTTTATGCACTAATAGTCAAATAATCAAATTGCAGAGTCAAGAATTTTTCATATTTTCGTTTGTTTAGAATTATTAAATTGCTTTATTGCCACTTATAAATTTTAAATTTATTTTGAAACAAAATATTTTACACAATTTTATTTTGAAATTAAACACATAAAGAAAGTATCAAACGGGCCGCAAGATAAGACTACATGCGGCCCGTGGATTTCAGGTTGGCCAGCTCTGATTTAGAGTGACCTATGTGACAGCTGCCAAATTCCAATTTGTTTTTCCCAATACTATTGATATTGTGTGTGTTTATATATTGATATGACAAATCTAGAAAAGATCTAGCATTCTTGATGACCTAAGCATGTGATTAATTTAACGGCTAAATCATCTGGCATATTTGACCTTTTAAAATGACACTCAGTCCATATATAGCCTTTCAGTATGTTGTATTGTAAGTAAGCACGTGGGTTTGACTGCTTAAATTATAAATGGCGGTTTTTGTGTGAAATGTCTAGTTAATGGGAGGTAACTGCAACAGAACTGTTCTTAATGGCGATTAAATCTAGGTCACCGTGACCAAAATGTCTTTTATGATTTAGATATATATGTTTCTATGTATTTTACTTCTAGAAATATCTTGGCTACGGTTATCGCTGTTGTATATTATAAATCCAGTGCCAGCACTAGTTCGCTACACCGATATCTAGTTTTCCATTTTTTATATATGCATCTGAGACCCTGATGTATATCTGTAAACTAGGCTTTGTTTTTCATTTTGTTTGATTTCAAGATTATAGAACTAGATTTGATATTTTCTGATATCTACTTTACTGATTTATGTAGCTAACGTAAATGAACTTTATTTCAATTATCACCATGCTAGAATAATTAACATCTTTTGGTTCTTGTAATTACAAAAATACTGTTCCAGGTTTGCAGTTTTTAATGTTAAATAAGTGAACCAGCCTTTAAAAATTTCAATAAATCATATAAATAATTGAATTTAAAAAAACAATGATTTGAGATAAAACAGTAACTTTACTACTTCTATGTAGTCTTTTCCTCTCTCTCTTCAAGTTGTGATCTTAGAAATATATTTTCTTTTTTACCAATGCTATTCCTTCTCCATTGAACAACAAACAAAAAAATGAATTGGTAATTCCTGAACATTAAAAGATAAATACATTATTCCTACATCCCATTGTTTGGCTCCTTGCTATTTTATCTGCCTTGAATTATTATTTAGACATTATTTCCATTAAAATTGTTACAAGAATTCATTCATTGTCTGAATTAATTTTATAATAATAATAATAATTATTATTATTATGTATATTTGAAATATTAACTCTGGTATACATTCAACTATGAAAAATTGAAACAACAAATTTGTGGCATAAAACTGGGTCATAAAAGTCCAAATTTGATATATGTTGTGATACTAATGTAACATTTAATGTTAGCTTCAAGTTAATATAAAAGTTACATATGATTTGTAGAGGACCTTGGTATGCACACACACACATAAAATGATGTCATTAATACATAACCATTTTATATCATTTTTTTAAAGACAAGACTAAAATTATAAATTGTGTGTGGGTGTGAGAAAAGAAATTTGTTTCTTTGTTCGGGATAAGAAATAAATATATTTGTTACATATGCTAATGGCAGTACTTGACCTTACATGTTATATAATAAGCAAAAAGACAATGCATAGCATTCAACCAACTAAGTGCAGACTGCCTACAGTTAAGAGCAGATATGCTTAAGCTGTGGAGACTAACTAGTAAAAAATTTTAGATTTTTGTTAATATAGCTTTTATTTCTTGAGAATTAATATATATGTGCATTCTATATTATTATTCATTTCACATGTAGACAAATGAGAGGTCTGTGTGATTGTGTGTGTGTGTATCATCATTGTTTAATGTCCTTTTTTCCATGCTGGCATAGGTTGAAAGGTTTGACAAGAACAGATGACCCAGAGGGCTTTGATAGGTTTTGTCTGCTTTGCCATGGTTTTCCCCCTCCCAGCTGAATGCTCCAATATACACATACATTATATATGTATTTAATCATTGTATTTAATCATTATATGATCTCCATGATCTGGTTCTCTGATGAGTGACAGCAACTCTTGTTTTATATGACAGATAATGAAACTGTATAACAAAACTGGGCAGTTTTACTTGGGTAGGGTTAATTAATTTTCTAAGCTAAGCAAACGCCATGGTTCAAGGATTACAATTGTATCATTGGAATTGGTAATATTTCTCAGTCTCTGATATGATAATATTCTTTGGCAGTTTACTGCAAAAATTGTCTTCTATTCATTTACTGGAAGAGCATTTAGCACTAATTCTTTTTCTAATGTATTTATATTTCTACAGACGACCAGATGATTGGACACTGTCATGGGGTGGTAGTGGACAAATTTTGGGGTGGGGCCATAATCACCGAGGCCAGCTAGGAGGTGTGGATGGTCCCAAGGTGAAGTTACCTGTCAGTTGTGAAACACTTGCAACTTTGCGACCGGTACAGCTCATTGGAGGAGAACAAACATTATTTGCTGTTACTGCTAATGGAAAGGTTGTGTATTATTACAAAACAGTTTCTCTTCTCCCTTTTTATTTTTTAATATTTTCCAGCTATTATTTATTCCCTGAATTATGAGTCTAAGCCAATGTTCTCTGTTCCATTCTTAGGTTTATGGTACTGGATATGGTGCCGGCGGTCGCTTGGGTACTGGTGGTACAGAGTCAGTCGCTACACCAACTCTTCTAGAGTACATTCAACATGCATTTATCAAGAAACTTGCTGTGAATTCTGGTGGGAAACATTGCTTGGCATTATCTGCTGAAGGAGAAGTATTTACATGGGGAGAAGGGGAAGATGGAAAATTGGGTCATGGAATCAAAATGTGAGTATCTTGGACAAGGTTTAGTACTCTTATGTTAATCTCAAAATATTCAAGTAATTCTGTTTATCAGATCTCGACATTTTTTTTCTTTTTTTTTATATATTATCAGGCAGGATCAAAATCTTTCCAAAATATTTTCACATCTCCAGCATTTTGGCCTTTCCTTTTGGATAGTTTTTTTTTTTATTCGTTTTAATTTGAAAGCTCCTTAATTTAAAGAATTTTTATAGAAATTTTGAAACCAGAATTTATTATTTCACATACACTTAAATATTTTGTGCTATTGAATGTATTGTGTACTTAGGGCTTTAATGTATGTTGGTTAAAGAGGTTTTTAAATTAGTAATTAAAATATTCAAAAGCATGATTTTTATTCTTTCAGTCCTTGTGATCGTCCAAGAATGGTAGAAGCTCTCCGTGGAAAAGAAGTTATTGATATAGCAGCAGGAGGGGCCCACAGTGCTTGCATCACAGCTAGCGGAGAACTGTATACCTGGGGCAAGGGCAGATATGGCAGATTAGGGCATGGCGATAGTGATGATCAGACCAAACCAAAGCTGGTATGGCTTTCTACTGTAAACAGATGTATCAGTGTGTGTGTGCGCATTTTATATTATATGTTATCGTGTGGTAAGAAGCTTGCTTTCCAACTACATGGTTCTGGGTTCAGTTCCACTGCATGAGCAAGTGTCTTCTATTACAGCCTCAGGCCAGCCAAAGCCTTGTGAGTGGATTTGATAGACAGAAACTGAAAGAAATCTGTTGAATATATATATGTGTGTGTGCATGTCTGTTGTCCCCCACCACCATTTGACAACCAATGTCAGTGTGTTTACATCCTTGTAACTTAGCGTTTCAGCAAAGAGATCAATGAAATGAGTATCAAGCTTTAAAAAATAAAAACTACTGAGATTGATTCATTTGACTAAAAGTTCCCCAGCATGGCTGCATTCTAATTGACTGAAACAAGTGAAAGATTAAAGATATGTATATAATTATCTGGTTATGCAGCTTGCATAGATTCTTGTAACACTCTTGTCACCTTCCAGTTCTATCTGAATTAGGATCTTGAGTTGTGACGAGTCTTTCATTATCTGATTACACAACCTTAGTGATCCTAACCATTGTTCATCTAAGAGTCCTCTGCTCAGTATCAATGTAAGAAGCACTGTTAGCTCAGTTGAGCTCTTCCATTACCTCTTCGCAATCTGCCATGCTGCAGTCCTATATCTTTGCCATATCCCTAGCAGGGTGGTTGAAGGGGTGCTATGCCTTACCAAAAAGCAACCCATAACTATGCTGGGCATGGTCGTCAGTCTGAGATATTTTCAAAATATCCACATACCGTTATATATATATATATATATATATATATATATATATCTATGTATATATATACATTCATTTGTCAAAAATATTGTACTGCTTGCTGTATGACCTACAAATGTTTTTATTACAGGTTGAAGTATTAAAAGACTATCGTGTGATAGATGTTGCATGTGGCAGTGGTGATGCACAAACATTGTGTATTACTGATGATGATAGTGTTTGGTCTTGGGGAGACGGAGACTATGGTAAACTTGGTAAGTTTCTTCTGTTCTTCATTTTTAACATCCTCTCTCCTGGTTGCTGTCATTCTCAACACATATCTACCATCACTACTGTCCCCCTTCTTTAACCCCCATTCACTATGGGTACCACTACTTACCTCTGACATCTCTGTCACTGTACATCATCTAACCATTTTCTGCTGTGTCTCTTCTTCCTGAGCCACTTCTATTCTTTCATCTTCCTCCTTCCCTTGTACTGATATTTTTGTTCTCTCTCCAACACTTCCACTTTTGTTCCGCTCACACATTTATCTCTACACCCTAACTCTAACCACCTGTCAATCTCTCACACTTTAATGAATTATCTACCCACCCTTCTTGTGTTCTCTCTTGTACTCCTCTACTTTTATCTTGAGAGTATGCTCTGACACTGCATCACTATCTTTGTCTTCTTTCCAGCTCCTGTCTCTCTTCCAAACTTTAGCCTCTCAAAACTTTGCATAAAGCTACCTCCCTCTCTACTACAACTCCACTCAGTTGAAGGATCTTTTTCATTGTCTTGCAAGTTACTTGGCAACCTTACCAGTACCTAGTGTGTTCTGTAAAGTGTTTGGCATTAGGACAGGCATCCAGCCAAAGAAACCATGCTGAAGCAGATATTGGAGCCTGTTGTGGTTCTCTGGTTTGTATGATTTATCAAACCATCCAGCCCATGCCAGCATAGAAGACAAACTTGAAATGATGATGTTTTTTACAATTTAGTACTGAAGCTTTATGTTTATAACTATAATACTTATACTTGGTATCAGAAGCAGCGACAGCACTCTACTATGTTTGGTTGTGGTGTTGATTCCACCAAATACTATGTAAGACAGAGAATTTGAACAACCTTGTCTTCTGGAAATGATTAGCTTTTGTTTCTGTTAAAATGAATTATCAACATTTGACACATAAAAGAGTCAAATTTGTTAGCTCGTTGCTCTTTTTATGTCAAATCGGTATTTATAATAAATTCAACGGATGATACAGTTAAATTACTTTAAATATTTCTGGAAGAGATAGCGAAAAAAAATCTTTTAATTGTTTGGTGGGGTTTTTCTTCTCCCACCGACTGGCTCCTGTGCTAGTGGTACGTAAAACGCACCATCCGAACGTAGTCGATGCCAGTGCCGCCTGACTAGCTCCCGTGCCAGTGACACGTAAAAAGCACACACTACACTCTCAGAGTGGTTGACATTAGGAAGGGCATCCGGCTGTAGAAACCTTGCAAGATTAGGTTGGAGCCTGGTGCAACCTACCTGCTTGCCAGTCCCCAGTCAAACCATCCAACCCATGCCAGCATTGAAAACGGACGTTAAATGATGATGACTTTTTTTTTTTTATATCTATATTTTCTGAACGGTGTTGTGTATGGAGAAAAATAATATTGACAATAAATGTATTAATAAAAAAAAGACTTAATATTTATTATTTGTTTTGATTTTTAGGTCGAGGAGGGAGTGATGGCTGCAAGGTACCTATAAAAATTGAATCTTTACAGAGCCTCGGGGTCATAAAAGTTGAATGTGGCTCCCAATTTTCTGTTGCATTAACACAATCTGGTGCTGTATACACATGGTAAATATCAGAATAGAAGCTTTGTGTTTCCATGTTAGTATAGTGGTAGTGGTTGTAATTTTCCTGGTAAGACATTAAACTGTATCTGGTAGTGAAAATCTTGATGGATAGTTTTTGGGAGTATAGAGTTATCCCATAACACTACTAGCACTAAAGAGCATACACTACGTATGCTCTTTTATGTGGCTAGCTCTTAGATATTATGTGTGTAGACATGTCCTGATGTCACACGAATCAGTCTCTCTGCCTAAATTTTAAATAGATCCTGTGCCTCATGGATAAGCCCGAGAGAGCAACAGGAAAACACTGCTGTGTCTTTGCCAAGAAAAATCGTGAATTTTGATGATGGTGTATTGTGACTGTTATTGTATCATTGACTGGTCTTGCCTAGTGTTACATAATTCCTGTTGTAATTCCTAAACTGAGTAAGCCACAAGGTTTAATGAAGAAAATGTGATGTTTCAGTTGTTCTCAGTATTTTATTGTGATGATTTAAGAAAGGAAAAAATTAACCCATATGGTATTTTAACTTTTCGCAGTGTTAAGTCTGATCTTCTACTGTTTTAGCTATAAATTTATTGAATGTTAACAATTAGCATATCTACTAATATTGTCAAAAAAACAATCTGTGTTAAATTGTCATCCTTGCCACATTCTACTTTGGTAGAATGGCCATGTTGTTGTGAAGACATGTGAAAGAGAGATAGGAAGACGTGAGTATGCTTGTGACAAAACTTGTGTGATTTATTTCACATAAATGGTAATTTTTGTATTCAATTGTTTAGGGGTAAAGGTGATTATCACAGACTTGGACATGGAACTGATGATCATGTACGGAAACCTAGACGTGTATCAGCTTTACAAGGCAAGAAAGTGATTGATATTGCTTGCGGATCACTGCATTGTGTTGCCTGCACCGATACTGGTAAGGTGTATAAGCTTTTAATTCATTTTGTTCTTCAACAAAAAGTGTTTACAAAAGTTAATAATTTATGACTAAATATCAAATGAAAATATTTCATGGTCAACAGTTCCAATTTCCTCACAATATTTGATACCTATAGGATATATCATTTCAGCTGTCTTCGAATAAAAAACTGGTTTCCCTTTAAAACCAGATAGATAGGTATTATCTTGTAACATCCAACACCTTTTTGCACTGATAGATCACAATTCAAGCAAGAAAAATACTTTTAACACATGAATGCCCTTAGAAAACTTTACAATGCTTTAACAGTAACTTTTTGCATGTTATTTTTGTAATACTGTGCATAATTTTATGGATACTCATGTGTAGCCATCAAAATCATAAATTTGCTCCAAAAGTATCAAAATGTAAAATGCTTCAGGCCAAACAATTCCGTTTATTTAATATTGATAGGATTTTGTGTTAGTTTCGTTTCTATGTGTATGATATAATTTCAATCTGTGTTTGTAAAATGCAGTCTCACTTAGCCCATTTACTGAGTCTGTGTGTAATGTATTTTCTGTGTTTACTCCATTAATAGCTCATTTGCAGTTTTTTCCTATATGTTCTAAATACTAGTCAATTTGAAAATGTTTTCTATTCATTTTCAGGTGAGGTCTATACATGGGGTGATAATGATGAAGGTCAGTTAGGAGATGGCACCACAAATGCTATCCAAAGACCCAGGCTTGTCACAGCACTTCAGGGTAAGTTTTTTTCTTTTTTATAAATGTAATTTCTACAAGAAGTTAATACATGATTAATTCAAAACTGAGAATAAATAAGCATTAAGTCTGAGACTTTAAAAAACATTGGGCTTTTTAAGAACCAATTTCTGTCACCTTAAAAGCACTTGAAGTAAATATCTAATATAATATTCTTTCAATGGCTTATAAACACCTTCCACGCTGCAAAAAGAAATTAGTTATTCAGTTAAGATAAATAATAGTCTTGTATTTTAGAACATGAAAATATAGTCATAGTGTGTACATATTAAAATTTGTCACATTCAAATCTCAATTATGAGGTAAATTTCAAAAGAATAGTTTTTTAACTCTTTTGTTACCAACCAGGCTGAAACTGGCTCTGGCTCTGTAGTACAAATGTCTTGTTTTGATAAGTTTTGAATTAAAATCTTCCACCAAACCTTAGTCACAATTTATGTTCATAACACTAGCTTAATAATAACTAAGTTATTTTACTAACTACTTTGTTATATATAAAATTAGTTGAAAGAAACACAGAGCATCTCAAAACAAAATATGGTAATGAAAGGGTTAAGGAGTTGTGTTGATGGGATTAAAATGCTTTCTTTGCAAAGAGTCATCATTTAGCATTTGTTTTCCATCCTGACATGTGTTGAATGGTTTGGAAAAGTACAAGTTATAGAGCTGTGTCAGGGCTCAATGTCAGCTTTAGCATAGTTTCTACATCTGTATGCATTTCCTAACATCACTTTACAATGTGTAGAGGGTGCTTTTTTGTGACACCAGTGAGGGAGATCGCTAAGACTTGCAAGACAAAGAAAAGAAAAGAAAAAAACTTTTTGACTGACTAGGATTATATTTGAGAGTGGGGGGGGGGGGGCTTTATACAAGGTGTTGGAGGTTAAAATACAGAAAATATGTCAAGCATTACACTTAGCATAATGTTGCATTGAAGAGCGTTTATTGGAAAGCTAAGTTAATAAGATACTGGGTGCATTTTGACATGTAAAAAGCACTTAGCCCGCTCGACGGGTTAGTTGGTGTTTGGACCTTGCCAAAACACTTAGGAGTCTGGTGTAGTCTTCTACCTGGCCAGCTCCTGTCAAACTGTCCAACCCATGCTATCATAGAAGAGAGACATTAAACAATGATGATAATGATCTCTGGCATACTCTAAAGTGATTATTCTTCCCTGACAGATACTAAACCCCAAATGTCAACCATTGACTGCATTTACTACATATGGTCTGTCATCTATTAGGATCAGTAGTTCTCAACCATTTGATTCCTATTTTATTCTGATGGACCCCCATAACCTTTTTTGATGTTTAAAAACTAGTTTTATAGATACTTCTTTCAAAATTTGTATTTTGTTTCTCACCCATTTATTTGTGTAGGTTTGCAATAGCACTTGCTAAGAGATGGGAAACATGTTTAACTATATAAAAGGTTAAAGAACCCTAGCAGTTTCTTAAATACATCTGAAGCAAAATTGTTTTCATGGACCCTTAAACTACTAACATGGATCTCTAATTTACAAATTTGCATGCATGGACACCTGCCTCCTCCAGATCTTATATGCACTCCAGTTAAGAGCCACTGGTTTAGATAATCATTTGATTTCAACAATCTACACCAATCATTTAACTGTTATTTGCTGTCAAGAAGAAAATTAATGTGCTACTAGATTATTTCACAATTTCTCTGAATTTCTGGATATAAGTTTTAAAAATTACATTATAAAGAAGAGACTATACATTGTCAATAATTGGGCAAATATGGTGTAGGACAAATATTTCACAATGTCATCACCATAATACATACTGTTTTAATTTTTGTAATATGTAAAGGTAAAATGTTTGATATTTGCTCAAGGATCATTACATTATGTTTTTAATGATAACATTTTTTTTCCAACTATAGGTACAAAAATAAACAGAGTTGCATGTGGGTCTGCACATAGTTTAGCTTGGTCTACCAACAAACCAATCAGTGCTGGGAAGTTGCCTTCAGTCATACCATTAGAATATAATCACCTCCAGTCCATTGAAATCCCTGTTCTTCGAAACAGACTTGTATTGCTTCATCACTTCTCAGATCTATTTTGTCCGTCGATACCAATGTTTGATCTCCAGGAAGGTGGATCCGAATGCAGTAGAGGAGAGGTTCTAACTAATCTAAACGCTCTTCGTGGAGTTTTAGTTTCTGCTTCAAAGGTAAACTTTTTCTTTTTTCTTTAGTGTAAAATATTGCTGTGTTACACTATCTTTGTTTTCATACCATTAATTCTTTTTTAATTAATTATGAGATATTGGTTAATTATGCATTAATGGTGGGGGAGGGGGTTATGCATATGAGCTACTCCATTGTTCGGTGTTAGCAATTTAAGTAAGTGACAAATGAATTTGTTATCTTCATAATTGGACTGCCTGCAAATTACTTCCTAAATGAAATTATATCTTTTTATTTTAGTGAAAACATGATTGTTATTTTCAGTTTCCATAATTTCTTTCTTAGATTTGTGTGTTGTTCTATCAGCAGTAACTTGAATTCAATGTCCTTTTGTAAATTTTCTTTTACTGTAGGAAGCTTCTTTCCGGAAAGTTGTGCAAGCGACAGCAGTCAGAGATCGACAACATGGACCAGTTGTAGAACTAAACAGAATTCAAGTAAGTCTGACTTTTGATAATGTTTCTTTATCAATGGAAATGTATTTTTGTTACTTCAACCTCATGTAACCACTGACCTTAGACCCCCCCCCCCTCCAGGAACTTCCATTTTTCTTTCCTGTGCCTTGGTTTAATATATAATCTATTATAAATCATCCCTATGTCCTTTCTAAAAACTCTGGTGCCATCTCTATATTAAAATCTCATGTTGTATGACTGGAGGAAAAAAATATCGATGCTATAGACATTTTAAAAAGGCATAGGTTTCAAAACTTCCTTTTTCTCCTTAAATCTATATCAGTTAATTTGAGCACATATTTATTATTATAGGTAAAAAGATCTCGAAGTCGTGGTGGGCTTGCTGGGCCTGATGGTACTAAATCAGTATTTGGACAGATGGCTGCAAAGATGAGTGTTTTTGGTCCTGATAGCTTAATGCTACCACACCGAGTATGGAAAGTTAAATTTGTTGGTAAGATTTCAATTGATATTCTTTTAAATCGTAACATTTTCATATAAACATGTCCTGAATCTATATATTTCAGATATAATGGCTGCATAATTTCTTTGAAACTTGTATAGTTTTGAAGAACATAAATTTTTATAGAACTTTCTAAAGATTGTGTTGCCCTCAGATTTGTCTTTTTTTTCAATGAAAACTCTATTTAATTCTTTCATTGCTGTATTTCTGTTGAAATTTGGTGTTTGTTTCAATTAAGTTGGAAAAGAATTTATTAACTTTTATCATTATTAACCTGGTGCTTTGAACATAATTTAACATGAAATTTTGATGGAAAGTTTTTAATTAAGATCATTAAGATAACTGGGTTTATATCATAGCACTAAGGACAATTTCATGCAGCTTGTTATCAAAATGGTTTCAGCCATAAACTACATCTTTTTTGCTGAAATATTTCTTTTCCTAGCAGGCTGTGTATTTTGTTTTTTATGTTTTATAATCTCATGTCATCTTAAAAAAACAATTCTCAATGTTATTTCAGGTGAAAGTGTCGACGATTGTGGAGGAGGATATAGTGAGTCAATTGCTGAAATGTGTGATGAACTTCAAAATGGCTCACTTTCATTACTCATTGTAACACCAAATGGCCGAGATGAGTCTGGAGCAAATCGTGACTGCTTTTTATTAAATCCAATGTTGAAATCGCCACTTCATCAAAACATGTTTAGATATTTAGGTAACCAATTTTACTAAACATTATCTTTATGTATCTAGTGACATTCTTTTAGTTTCAACACTGTTAAAATATAGGTATATATATTATAATAAGATTGTGAATGTTTTATAGCCTGGTGTTAGATATATAATTTAACAAAGCAGAAGGAAAGAAAGTATTTACATGATGCAATACAATTACTATTACACGAAACTCAACGCTCTCAATCAATGGCTCACAGTGTACTTCTTACCCGAATTGTTCACAGTACTTCATTTTATAGTATTGTGTCAGTCCATTTTTAGTCACTTGTAGGTGGACAGAATCCTTTCACAACAGTATGTAATGCATAATTTATATTAGGAATGGTTGTTTGGTTAAGTACTCTTCTAAAACATGGTTTTGGGTTTGGTCTCTTGCTGCATAATAACTTTTGACTAGTCGACATGCATGTCTGCTTGCATGTTGACCTCTGCTATGTGAGTGAAATTTGGTTGGCAGAAACGTTAGCACGCCGTGCGAAATGCTTAGCGGTATTTTGTCTACCACTGCATCCTGAATTCAAATTCCGCCAAGGTTGATTTTGCCTTTCATCCTTTCGGGGTCAATAAATTAAGTAGCAGTTATGCACTGGGGTCGATGTAATCGACTTAATCCCTTGTTTGTCCCCTCTATGTTTAGCCCCTTGTGAGCAGTAAAGAAATAAGAAACTGTAGAGGAGAGTGTCATATACACAAGAAACACACACACCGTGTGGTTGAGAAGCTTGCTTCACAATGATGTGTCCTTAGGTTCAGTCCCATTGTATGACACCTTGAGCAAGTGTCTTCTATAGTCTCAGGCCAACTAAAGCCTTGTGAGTAGATTTGGTACACAAACTGAAAAAAAGCCTGTAGGGTGTATGTGTGTCCTTGTATTATATTTGTCCCCCCTGCACTGCTTGACAATGGTGCTGGTTTGTTTGCATCCCCATAACTTAGTGGTTTGGCAAAAAGACCAATAGAATAAAGTAACAGGCTCTAAACAAGAAAAAAAAAAACTGGGGTCAGTTTGTTCAACTAAATTCTTTGAGGTGGTACCCCAGAATGATTGCTGTCCAGTAACTGAAACAAAAAATATAAACTGTGTGTGTGTTTATATCTGTGCATGTCTTCACTCCAATGCTGTTCCCTTAGCATTGTTAGTTCTTTTGTCCCACATGAAGAAGTCAGGCAGCTCAAGTCATGGAATACCTTACTCGACAAATGCGTCAGGAAAAGACTCAGCAGAGTCTCATTCCAGCTCATACCAGTAGAGAGAAAGCAGACATAATGTGATAATAGTTTTTAAATTTAGCATAAGACCTGAAATTTGTGGGGAGAAAAGATAATTAAATCAATTATAGTATTTTACTCACTGGTATTCTTTATTGACCCTTGGAAGCATGGTAGGCATTCCTGCTATAGTGAGAACAGGTTAAACATCGTCTCTGTCAGATTCCCAGTAAAGGGGTAATGAACAACACATAGAAAAAGAAGATGCGGCCGATTCTGTCCATTGGTTTGTCTGCAATCATTACTTTTGAGTTGTATATGCAACTGTATATTTTTATTTTGCTCAGGGGCCCAGATGGAGGATAAAGTTAGACATAGGCAACTGGGTCTAAGAGTGTTAAACCTTAGCAGGATTTGAACTTAGAATATAAAAAGCCAGAACAAATACTGCAAGTCATTTTGTCCACCTACAAATAATGATAATAAAGGATAGCTATTGGTATCTAGAAAATACAAAATGCATGATTAAACTTCAATTTTAGTCTGATTTGTAATTATGATAGTAGCAACAATAACTATGCATTTATATATTTACTTTCAAGGAATGCTGATGGGTATTGCAATTCGAACTGGAAGTCCACTTAGCCTTAATATAGCGGAACCTGTTTGGAAACAACTTGCAGGGATGCCTCTGACAATAAGTGATTTGACTGAGGTTGATAAAGATTTTGTTCCTGGTACGTTTACTTTTTTTTTTTTTTTTTTTGTTAATCAGACTATTAATACTTGGTAAGATATACTCTCATACACAATGCTTTTTCTTTTTACTCTGTTTTATTATAGGATTAATGTGTATCAAGGAAATGCTCAATGCAGATCTAAGAAATGCTGACATGCCATTTAGCGTCCCCAGTGCTTCTGGTCAGGAAATGCAATTATCTATGAAATATCGTATCACTCCCGAAAACAGATCAGAGTACATTAAATCAGCAATGAACTATCGGTAACGTTATAGAATAGTTTTTAATATAATCAATTCTGCTTTGTTAACCCTTCAGCATCCAGATTACTCTGTCAAATGTGATGCTTATTTATTCTCATTGTTTAGAAGTAATTGTGCATTATCATTAAGATTTTGATGATCTGGTTTCTTATAGAATCACATTGTAGGGTAAATGTGAGAGGTTGGATCTGGCCAGTTTGAACATAAAACAAGCAGAATATTATGGCCAGTTTAAATGCTAAAGGGTTAAACGAGTAGGGTATGTGCTTATAACTTTTTTTTTTCTTTTTTTTTGTGTCCACATTGAAAATTTTAACTCTTTTGTAATCATGTAAGACAACATACATGTAGGATGTATGTGTGCATCAGTATTTAGAGATTTAACTCTTTTTTTTTTGTACAGGGTGTCTCATTGATTGGATACATTCATTTGTACTTCACAAGATAGGGAGTACTCATCCAAGCTTGTTCAATCCAATTTAAAATGTGAACCATCATTACAAGACACTTGTAATAATCATTTTATTATTAAACAAAATATGTAAATTGTTAAAATATATAAGCCTCTTGTGTTATACACTTAAAGACCAGCTAGCTTCTCATTCTTAAACAGGTTGCATGAGTTTGATGACCAAATAAGATGGGTGCGAGAAGGCATGGCCAAAGTTATACCAGTACCATTATTGTCACTTTTCACTGGATTTGAGCTAGAAACTATGGTAAGTACTTTTAATTTTAAATGTACTAATTACATTGTATAGTTAATTTTGTTCAATAAAGTTAAAATACTTAATTTTTTTTTAAATGTAGAAGCTAATTATTTTAACTATCTTTCATTCATATTAAATTTTTTTTTTTTTTTGAAGTTATTACCTCAGTAGTATATTACATAATCCATTCTAGCATAGAAAAGATTTTGTAAGTAATGACTAAATGAAAACTTAGAAAATATGTTAAGTGAAATAACTTCAGTAAATTTTTATATTTGTATTTCCTATGCTGTTAATATATTCTTCATTTCAGCGTTTTTTATTTTTTTTTATTTTTTATACTTTGAAAGTGTACTCAGTTGTTCTCTAAAATGCTCGGTATAACAGCAAAAATTGCTCAGAACACAAATTTCAAATTGCAATACTGTGTTATTGCAAAAAATGTTACTCTCAAAACTGTGTTCTAAAATTTAGCATATATCAAATAAAGAGTTTAATGCAAGGAATGTTCAAAATTTTATTTTTAAATACCCTGTTTTTATTTCTAAAAAAAATACCTTTGAAAGAAGTTTACTAAAAGACATTCATTCTGTAGAAAAAGGCTTGTGTGGTGCATGTCCATAGGGATCTTGTATTGTAGAAGCTCTGATCATCAAAGTGTCTTTTTCTATTTTTAACCTTCCTGAAAAGATTCTATAGAACTGTACTTCAGTGTATAAATATGGAAGTTAAGAAAACATTTTGCATTATGGAATTACCTCATTTTGGCAAAGCTAACGGTGATGCAACCATTCTGCATTGCTAAGGTCTATAGAATTTGTATGTTTTTTATACATGATTTTATTCATTTCCATAACATTAAAGAAATTGGATCAAAGTGCCCTGTCTAAGAAACAAAGCAATACTTTTAGATCTATTTCTCAAAACACAAAGCAGATTTCCATGGTTGGTTAATATAATTCATATTTTCTGCTCAGTATCAATCAAGTGTAATTGACAAAAGATAACATTGCCTGATACTGAAAAATGAGTTGAATATATTTTAATCTCTTCATGTAGCATGCCCATATAAAGATACAACACTGGCTCCTTGTTACTTTCCATTAGTTTATACAGGGCCTATTTAACTCTGAACCAGGAGAACCAGTTCACATAACATCAGAGCATGTTCACACCCAGGTGGGTCTGTGAAATATATGTGTAAGGGCCAGCTCAACTGTGGGTCTTGTATACCTTAGCAGCTGCAAGACTATATTCTGCTACTTCACCCATAACTGGAACCTTTGTCAGTTACTACTACTCAGGAGTAGTGCTTACTGAAAGATAACTCTCTACTCTTGAAATCTTGTGTTACAACCTCACCATGTTTTGTCCAAATGAAATATATTAATAATGTTGTAGATTGATTGGATGAAAATAACTATATCCCTCTATATTTAAATATCACCAGAGTTGGCTATTTGCTTTTACCCTCCTCTACTACATAAAATAATAGAGATAGCAATTCCTTTCCTCCCTTCTAATGCCTTACAGTTGATGAATGAAAGATGTAGGGAAGGGTGACAATTAAACATTTCTTTCTACTGGATGAATGTCAAATTGTTTTCTTTGGACTAAGAAATACTATTATTTGGTTATTTCTAAATTGTTTTCTAAATGACTATTATTATTTGAAAATTTCTAAAGCATTCCTTGCCATTGCTCTTTGGTAACCAAGTGGTTACCAACTTAAAATTTGTTACCTCTAAAATGCCTCCTCCAGCATACGGTTGGGTCAGTTTTGTTTTTTCATATTGAAATATCTCTTCAGCTCATTAGTGTTAATTATTTATATTTTATATTTAAAATATTTATAATTAACATGTGCTGCATTTAAAGTTGTATACCAACTTAAAATTTGTTACCTCTAAAATGCCTCCTCCAGCATACGGTTGGGTCAGTTTTGTTTTTTCATATTGAAATATCTCTTCAGCTCATTAGTGTTAATTATTTATATTTTATATTTAAAATATTTATAATTAACATGTGCTGCATTTAAAGTTGTATACCAACTTAAAATTTGTTACCTCTAAAATGCCTTCTTTAGCATTGGTTGGGTTAGTTTCAGTTTTTTTTTTTTTTCATGTTGAAATAACTGGTATATTTTATAATTAAGACATTTATAATCAACATGTGCTGCCTTTATTTGTGAGTAATTAATTAATTTTTCCTTTATTAGAACTGTTATGGTGTAGACTATTTCTCTTCAGTAATTCAAGTTCAGGTGTTTATAATTAATATCTACAAGGGTTAAATTTATAATTCTTCTGAAAGAATTTATGGATGTAGAAAAAAAAATGAAATAAAAAAATAAACACTTAATAAATTAATAGTCATGTGTCACATAATTCTTATGTTATTGATGTTTGTGACTTGATGTTAGAAGTCATTACAAACTCAACAACCAGTTACTGCATATCTTAACAGTCGACTTGATGTTAGTCATTACAAACTCAACAACCGGTCATTCTGTATCTTAATAGTAGATTGGGCTAATTACTGAATTTGAGTCTTCAGTATCTGATCTTGTATTATAACCTCTTCTTTTAAGCCAGAACTCTAGGACACTTATTTATCTAAATGAAAGTCATTTAACTTCAAATTTGTGTGTGTGTTTTGTCATAAGACTCACACAAACAAATCTCCTGAAAAACACACTTTGAGAAAAAAAAATCCTGCAGCAGCTAGATTTTTAAATTTTTTATTTGCCTTGAATTGTTTCATCTGTGGTGATAAATGTATATTTATCCAGTGTTATTCATCTGCAGAGCATCAACAAAATAGGCAGATTCTACTTATTTTTAATCAGTCTATAGCCAATGTTTTGCCTAATATCATATACAGAAGTTTCACAATTATCTGATTGTTCCAAGTAGCAATACTGAAGATGTAAAATGGTGGTAACTGGCACTGTAAGAATTAGTAGAACTGAAATTATTTATTATTTAGCCTGAGAACAAGGATGATGGCATTGCTATTTGCTAGTAGTAGGAGAGGTGGAGTACCTAATGTCAGTGGAGTCTAAGTATGTGATACTTTCAGAAAAGAGGTTTACTTTTGGTGTAGCCTGGATAGAAGAAACAATTTAGAAGATGGGGATGAGGGATATCATCCAGAATTTTTTTTTTTTTATCTAAGTTTACTGAAGAGATTGGTTTATTACCACAACATATTTGTTGCATTCTTTAGGGAGATTTAACCAAAGGCAAGCAAAAGAGGGAGAAAAAGATGTATAAATTGCATGCACAGTCATCTGACTTAACTCCTGCAAGGCTAATCAAAACACATCCTCGGGAGAGAAGTGAGATGGCGTGCATTAGCTTTCGAAACTTCAACATGGATAATCAACTTTGAACAATTTTGTTATTCTTTTCTACTGAGTCCCTCCTTATGAGCTATGTTACTTCCCCATCACGTATCAATTAAAGCATGCAGATAGTTACTAATTAATTAGCATTCAAATATTTTTCAAACTCTTTTTAATCACTGGACATTCTGTGTATAGTAAAAGATTAGGGTTAAAATTAATTTATGCTTGTGCAAAATGGGCTAAAACTTAACAAGGAAGCCTCTATGTACTTGCCTTCCTAAAAGTAGTGATCGGATTACACCCTACCATCTTAGAAGGGAGAAAATATATTGGTCTTTGATACCTCTCCCAAAAATAAAGATGGACTGGGGGTTTTTTTTTTTTTTTTTTTTTTTTTTGGTAGAAGGTCAATATCTATGACCTTTTTTTCAGGACCGCTGTAGATGTCAATCCAGAGGCCTGGTCTTTAATGCTTTTCAGCTGAATGAACCTCACCAAAGACACAGCTGAGTTGTGGCATTAAACTAAGCACCAAATTAAATCTGTCCAATTCCAATGGCATAGTGTTTGGTTAGCTGATGCTTGCAGCTACCTGTCTTTAGCGTTGCACACTATGACTACAAGTCTACTTGCATCTAAGTAATAAACTTATGCCATTATTCTGAAGTATTTCTAGTAGGTTCTGCAATAAATACATTCATAAATTTTCTGACAGTTTAAGCATTGAGATTACTCCATCAAATGTAATATTTTTTTATTTACATTGTTTAGAATTATGGATTATCTTGTCGTTTTGAGATTTCAATGATAGCTCAAAGCTGCTAGATAATGTGGGATTGATTTAAAAGAATGTGAATAAATTAGTATTTACATTTGACAAAGTAATCTAAGTGCTAAGGTGTTGTCTTATAGCTACATAAGTCCAATTAATAATACACAAATAAGAAAAATCTATCCACCAATGCAGTGATGAGCATTCATTCTCATTGTCTGACATTTACACACACACACACACATACACACACATATATATATCTATAATAACTTTAGCCTGTGATGGGGTTGAATTAAAATTTAGATAATTAGGTACTCTCCACCCCTTACCCTGCCTTGGTACAGTTTCTATTAATTGTTCAAGCATCTTTTGCATGAATTTATGAAGAATGTCATTGGCTAGGAACAACATAGGACAATGTTACTAGCATGCACGACCATCTGACTTGTCTCCTGCTGAGCACAATCTGCATATCCTCGGGAGACAAGTGAGATGTCGTGCATTAGCTGATGAGACTACAGTCCTGATGGAATTACAAGCTGGCTTCTATTAACCCGAGGAGATGAGGCATCATCGTCATAAATAAGAATTATTGCTGTTAATGGTGGCAAGATAAAAAGAAGTTTTTGCTGTTTCTGTTTTGTATTGAACAACTGATTGATCACTTGATGTAAAAGTAAAATTTTTCTTTCAGAAAACATTGGTAATACTGGAGGAAAATGTTATTGTTCATATTAGAGAAAATATTCAGATAGACATTTTTTATCCTTTTATTTCGCAAACAATGACTTTGATTCTACTGCAATTGTCCAGCAATTCTCTTTTATGAGAGGGAGCTTTAGCCAAAGCAGAATCATTGGCTATGTAATCCAAAGTGTGTTTAAACCCACCTGTGATTGCTCCTAATTCTATGATACTTCCTGTTTTAAAGTAATCTAAATGAAAACCTTCCATCAAAATTTCATGTCACTTCATTCCAAGCTTAATAAATGAGTTATTTTGCTAAATTCTTCATCATTTTCAAAATAAATTGAAATAAAGACTAAGTCAACAGAAATATGGTTAATAAAGGGGTAGAGGTAACTTCAAGGTAGTTGGAAAAACAGCAGGGGAAAAGGTGTGCTGAAACGTTCCTATTTTTAAGGGTGTTGCAAAAGACATGGTTGGAAGCCCAACCTTCCAAGTTCTTTTACGTCATCATCATCATTTAACCTCCTCCTTCCATGCTGGCATGGGTTGGACAACTTCATAGGAGTTTTGGTGCGGTCTTTTATGGCTGGATGCCCTTCCTAGGACCAACCACTCCACAGAGTGGGGTGAGTGCTTTTTACATGGCATGATTTAGAAAAACTGAAGGCCTACTGCAATAAGTGTGAATCTGAGAGGGGAATATGTTAAATAAAATCATAATTAACTGATCCTCTTGTATTTTCTTTTACCCAAAGCCAGGAACTTTTCAGCACCCCCTTGTAAAAGACATGCTGATAATGTACAAAGACACAAGGCCAAAGGTGTGTTGACCTTCTGGACCTCTAACATGGAATTATTTTGGTTGAGGCACCATAGCGGGTGTAATTTATAGAGTTATGCATAGTTGAGACTTCAGAAGAAGCTCCGTGCTTAAATATTTATAATCGGCTCTAGGAAACTTTGGTGGTAATGAATGATGCACACTCATCTGGCAATCTATAATATATCTAATTAATTAGTAGGATACAATAGAGTTCATTAAGCCCTAATAAAATTTCATCTTAACTTTTATTAGTCTTGACGCCATAGGTATATGTATGTGGATATATGAATTGCAGAAGCTCTGATATGTATATGTCTTGTGTTAAATGAATTCAGAGACAATTGCAATAGACCATAAGGAGACATTTATTACAACTGCTAAAATTTGATATAACAAATTGGTAAGACAATTCAATTGTCAAAACATAGATTTTAAATGTTCATCAAAATGTAGATATGAATGTTAGAGAAAAACCTGAAATACAACATCACAATAATTCTGGTTCTATTCAAATGTTGGTAGGACACTAAGCATAATATCTAGGATTCTGGTTTGAAATTGGTTCAAACTGAAAACTGTAATTGAAGTCAAAATTGTTATCATGTCAAGGTCCCAGGCCACTCGTAGCAAGACTCTCCTCTCTTGGGACTTAGCGGGCCAGAAATTCTGATTTTATAACTGATAAACAGACGCTAGGCTAATCCATCATGTTAAAGACGTGGGCAGTCCAAGCAAAACTAAGTGGATCTGACCATCACCTGGTGAAGCAAAATGGGTAGTTAAAAGTAAAAAGCTACAATATGAGCAACTAAGGTTCAAGAGTGCTCATGCTGCTGCTACAGTCTCAAAGAACTTTAAAGATTATGAAGAGTGTAGTTGAAAACAGGCTACCACTAATAACTTTTGAATTAATTGAAATGGTAATGTAACAAAGTCATTAGTATTAATGAAAATTACTGTCAAAAGGAGGGAAGGGGAACAACTCCTGAAATTTTTAATGAATTAAAAATTAAAATGAAATGGTGGTATACAAGGAGGATGTAAATCTGACTTTCAGCAACCATGGGTATGGTTTTGGTTTCAGAAAATATAAAGTTTTTGGTATGAAAATAGTTTAATGATTGTTACCATAACTAAGAAACATCAGGCTTATTCTTGCTTCCACACCAAATAATTCTCTGGCCTTGATTGTTATGTATTCCACTGAGTAGGTTTAATATGTTTTAGAGTTGTTATCATAGCAACCAGAGATCTAGCTTATTCCACATACTACTTGCATCTCTCCAGCTAAGTTTTGGTCCAATTTTAATTTGGATAATTCTCTCCGGTCATTATTTGACAATTAGAATTCTTGTCTCTTAATTATAACTTTGGTTAATGATTTAGGGTCTTACTGTTTGTCATTGTATTATGGCTCTCGTTACTCTGCTTATTCTATTTGTTTACAATCAACTAGTTATTAGCTGAAATAACAATTATTCTGTTAAACCGCTTCTATGAGTATGGATGTGATGTGGTAGCCCGCATTATGTGAGTCATTAGTGATAGTAGTACACCAAATGTGATGACATCTCCAAAGACGATTTGTTTAATTTCTATGATATCACTATAGAACTTTCAGAGCGTTCCCTTGATTAACCATAATTTTAATATAAAATTCCGATATAACCAATGTTTGAATGAAAAATTTTATTTGAATTATGTTTTAATTTTAAACTGTAATATCTTTGACTGGATTATTATAGCTGAATAATATTGTGTTGTTAATTTCATGCTGAAATTATTCCACATTTCTTAACCCTTTTGATATCAAACTGCCTTAGATTTTGGCTTATGAAAGAAACTTCTAAAGCAATCTAAATTAAGACCTTCCATTCATATTTCTTATGTTCCAAACACCAACATAATACTGGCAGTTATTTTTATTTAATTCTTCAATTTCTTAATTAATTGAAACAAAGGCAGTCTTTTTCAAAATAAATTTGGTAATAGAGGGGGTTTAGATAATGCCATTTCAATTTGAAGGCCACCTTCTCTAGTAATGCACTGCACACTGACTTGTATGTAACATTACTAGAAAGGGGGAAAAAATATTTGTAGCTACTGTTTAAATGTTCTAAATGATTTTTTTTTTTTTTTTTTTTTTTTTTTTTTGGAAAACAACATTAACTCAATCTATTCATAATCTGTATTTTTTAAAATTTCAAATATACTAGTGTTTATATCAAGCTTGTTTTTTTTTTCTTTTTGTGTTGATTTGTTTTTGTTTTTTTGTTTCAAAATTGGTTTTTATATACATAAATGTTAGCAAAGATGTTTATGTTGTCAGGCAATTTATATTTCTTAACTCTTCATTAATGCTCATTTTCACACTTAATTAATACTTTGTGTTTAAAGAGTGGTAACATTAGCACATTTGGTGAAGATGCTAGACTAGATGCTCTCAAAATCTCTAGTTTGGTCTTTCCCATTTGTGTTAAAATCAAACCAGGATTAATATTGTTGTTTATCCTTCTTACCTGTTGTATATTGAGGTTAATATTGATGATTGCTTAAATACCTGTTAAAAATCATTGTTACTTTATGAAATTAATGTTGCATATTGATGTTGATTATTTAAATACCAGTTAAGTCATTGTTATTTTCTGAGATTAATGTTGTATATTGATGTCAATTGCTTAAATATCAATTATATTTTATCAGTTTAATGTTATTGTTATTGCAGTTCTTGATTTTGCCAAGAACTCCAGTTTGTTGTTGTTGTTGTTGTATAATTTAAATTCTCAAATAGGTGTGTGGCAGTCCTGATATACCGTTGACTCTGCTGAAATCAGTGGCCACATATAAAGGTATAGATGCTACTGCACCTCTAATACAGTGGTTCTGGGCAGTAATGGAAGAATTTACTAACACTGAGAGGTCCTTGTTTTTGCGATTTGTTTGGGGCCGAACGCGATTACCACGAACTATTGCTGATTTCAGAGGAAGAGACTTTGTTTTACAGGTAATTTTTTACTGAGATGTTTTTTAAAGATACTTCAGTGTGATGACTCTTTTTAATCAGTACTTATTCATATTCATGTGATTATTTTATGAAGAGATAAACCTGCGGAATTCAGTTAATGCACAAAGCTAGTGGTTAGTTTGAAACTGCAAACCTTAACTGGCTTAAACCTCTAGCACTTAAATCAGTCATATATGTCTTCTTTTATGTACAATGTCATTGTGAAAATAAACAGTTGAGCCACTGAAAATAGTGCATAATTAATTCAAAACCGTATGAATAAATAAGCATTACATTTGACAGAGTAATCTGAATGCTAAAAGGTTAAATACCAAAAAGTTAAATTAGAGATTTATTTCTCATGAAGAAATTATTTTTTGTCACATCCAAAAAAAGACTGGTTCTTAATGTTGATACATTGTTGGTAGAGTTAGGACTAAATTATGTAGTAGAGCATTTAAGAAAATTATCAAACAGCTGCATTATGTATGAAAATAAGTCTTCATAAGAAGTGCTTAGCATTTTTTTTTTTTTTTTTTCTTTTCAACAGGTCTTAGACAAGTACAACCCACCTGACCATTTTCTCCCAGAAAGCTACACCTGTTTTTTCCTCTTAAAAATGCCAAGATATTCGTCTCAAGAAATATTAAAGGAAAAGTTAAAATATGCCATCCATTTCTGCAAATCTATTGACACCGATGATTACGCCAGAGTTGCCCTCACTGGAGATCTCATGGATGATGACAGCCATGATGCTAGTGAAGAAAGTGATGACCTGGATAGTATTGAATCAGGAGAATTTGTGGATTCTGACTGAAGGTTCTTCCCCCACCCACAACAACCACCACCACCACCACCACGACTATCATCTTCTGTTCCTGTCTTGTTAAATTAATGTCTTAAAGAGGCACAAGGCTGGAGAAATTTTGGCAGGAGGAAACAGTCAATTTTATTGACTTTAACAAGATTTGAACTGACTAGATGTTGCCAAACATTTTGTCACTGCTCTTAATATCCTGTTAATCCACTGCCTTTGTCTATTAATTTACCACCTTTGTCTTGTTCAAATAATAAATAGTTGTTTGACATGATTTTTTTTCTTTCTCTATGAAAATTGGAGGTTTTGAATGTTTGGGTGAGGTTTAAACCCTGTTCTTCCTCTACCATCAGCCTACTCCCTTATTTACACCTGCTCTTGAAACATTTACATGACTAACTCTTTGACAAAACAAAACACAGTAAGAGGCAACAGACCCATGCATGTCTTCATTGTTAAACCTAGCTAACAACTAATGTACAGGTCTTTAGTTGAAGTCACATAAAGTTGGAATACATGGCTGTGTAGTCAATATTTCCTGATATAAATAATAAGGAATAGAACATTGAAAATGTGAACAAAACATTCCCCTACCTCCCCTGCCCTTTGATGGACATTCTATGTCTGCCCTTTCATGATTTACAAAAAAACTTATTTATTTTTCAGTTATTTAAATAAAACATTTCATTATTCCCTTCCTTCCCCTTCCCAGTTCAGTTAAAAGACTTCAATGCTTCATGGCAGCATGGTTAAGATGACTAAATATCTTTATATATCATTCTATTTGTTTTCAGTTAATAAAGTTGAATGTTATAAAAAAATGATAGATTTAATGTGAATAAAAATAGACTTTAATGTGAAAAGTGTTGTTTTTTAATTTGATAAAAATACACCTGGACTGTTGGAATGTTGTTTTTGCTATAAGTTTTTTATATTTTTTTTATTTTAACTTAATATAATTCAGCTTTGTAGTCTTTTTTTTTCTTATTTATAAGTCAGTCAGACAACCAAACAGCTAATTGTTTATATAAGATTAGTTTCAACTGTCTTGAAAACTACTGTGAATCACATATGTTGATTCTCTTTCTAATCTGCTTTGTATGGGCTGAATTCCTCCAAGTTAGAACTTACAAGAATTTGCTTGTTGCTATGTCGGTATTTTAACATCTGGACTGATGCCTCTTCCACCTATTTTACTTCAGCTGTACAACCAATAGTAATGCCATTCAGTCTGGTAATAGAATTGTTATTAGGAAGAAACTAAACTGGTGTTGAGACTTCTACAGCTAGAGGGCTCTAGTTGTGCATGCACATATTGAAAGACTAACTGTTGGAATAAAACTGGCATGTGTTTTGAAAGAAAGGAAAATATTTTTTTTAAAGTAATTTTTTTATCTAGTTTTCTTGTGTGTATGTATATATATATAATATATGTAAATACATATAAATATACATATATATTCAATTATATTGATACGCTTAGTTTTTTGGGGTTTTTTTTGTACATACCTGTGATGTGTGTGTCACACTTCAAAGGAAGAAATAGGTAAAACGGTTGAAGGCAGGGAGAGGTACAAAGAGAGAGTGAGTGGTGACGAAAAGGAAGGGAAGAAAAATGTTTATCAGTATTTTCAGAGTAGACATATGTACATCAAAAGAAAAGTAGATACATAGACACATTGGTAAAACAAAGACAAATAACTACAGCAAATATTGGATGTCACTTTCACTTTTCATTACCACACCAAGATAAAATTAATGCACAAGTGGCTGAGTACATCACAGACATGTTTACCATTAACCTAGTTCTTGGGAAGATTCAGCCTCACATAATGTGACAAGGCTGGCCCCTTTGAATTACAGCTACAACTCATTTTGGCCAGCTGAGTGGACTGCAGCAAGAGGAAGAAAATGGGAAAGATCCAATACAGGGGCAGGAAAATCTTGTCATTAGGGTCACTATGGGTGTTAATCCAGTCCTAACAGCGGCCTATCTTGTCTGCCTCTCACACACACACTCTCTCTCTCTCTCTCTCTCAGCAAATAGCTGCAGATGTCACTTTTCTACACTTGAAGGGAGAAGTAGAAAGAAAAATAAAAAAAAGTGTTATACTTGAAGTGAGAGAGGAGGGACAGAGTGAGTTGTGACTGAAATGAAGGTGGTGTTCGCTTTGTTTTTAAATGTTTATCAGTATTTTCAGAGTAGACAGATACATAACCACACAAATATTGGATGTTACTTTTATTTTCCTACAATATAATAATATAATTAATTACTGTTACTGTAAGTGTCAGAATATAGAAACCTTTCTCATGGTACCAGCGCACAATTTATAGATGCTCACATTTTTTATATTTTCCATGAAGTTTTCATGGGTCTAGCTAGTATATATATATATATACATACATGAAATATGCACACACACATATATGGTGGTTGTCTGCAAAGTCTGACCACCTCTTGTACCTATACCTTAGATTCATCATGGCATCTGATGTGGCTTTTTAAATCAGACAATGCATTGAAAAAACACCCACATAGATTGCATATCTGATTTGGACCAAGATCTGCAGTTAAGTCCTGATCTTTGTGTATCTTAAAATGTCTTTTGAAGTCTCCGTTAAAATTGCAGACCTTACAACATACACAACATTGAAAGGTGCGCACAAATAAATAGGCAGAATAGTTGGTGGAGATACGTTTTTCATGGGTTCTTAAATATTTGAGATTTGAGTCTCACAAAAGAAAGACATGGTCTATCACAAACTGCACAAAAAGGTCACTGAAATTCACCTCAACTGCAACATTTTTCTTTAGTTCTCTTGAGTCTTGCATGTGTTGTCTTGGCTTCCTCAAACACTTTTTTTTTTTTTTTGCTATCCAGTTCGATCCAAAGCAAAGGTTTCTGTGGCCTTTGGATCCATTCCAAGTGACTTCATGGTAGTCCTTAAACCTCTATTTAGGTTTATACCGATTGCATTTCCCCTCTGCAAGCTCATCATAAAACAGTTGTTTGGGTGTGCGTTCATCCGCCATTTGAACAATATGGCCCAACCATCACATTTGGTTTTTCAGAATCATTGATTTAATTGACGTGATGCCTCGCAGATGCAAATACATACATACACACATATATATGTATTCCATGCCAGCAGCACATAAAAAGCACCAACCGATCATGGCTGTTTCCTGGCCCCTGTGCCGGTGGCGCGTAAAAAGCACCCACTACATTCATGGAGTGATTGGCATTAGGAAGGGCATCCAGCTGTAGAAACACTGCCAAATCAGACTGGAGCCCGGTGCAGTCTCCTGGCTTCCCAGACCCCCCAGTCAAACCGTCCAACCCATGCTAGCATGGAAAATGGACGTTAAACGATGATGATGATGACATATATCTGTCACAGATACAAGTCACATTTTGTGACAGACCATGCCTTTCTTTTGCTGCACTCAAATCTCATTTGTGGACCCATGTGAAACAAACCTTCACTCTGCCTATTTATCTGTGCACACCTTTCAATACTGTATGTCATAAGATCTGCAAACCTAACAGAGACCTCAAAAGATATTTTAAGATCCACAAAGATCAGAACTTAACTGCACCTCTTGGTGGTTCAAATCAGATATGCAATCTATGTGGGTATCTTTTCAATACATTTGTCTGGCTTAAAAAAACCACATGAGATGTCATGATTGATCTAAGATATAAGTACAAGAGGTGGTCACAATCTGCATAAGGTGTAGACAACCACCATACTTATACATATATACAGGGTGCAATGGGTAAATTGTCACCATTTTATATTTTTAATTTCACGCATGCACATTGTTTTGATTTTGTTGATTATACAGTATAGTAGGGTCAGTTTTCTGTGAGCAAAATAGCACCATGACACAATTTTCTCTGCCAGAAATTTGAAAACGACATGCTATACTGCTTGGCATTCGTGCTGGAAGCTCTAATACGAACGTTTCAGAGTGTGTGGGTGTCAATCTGAGGACAGTGCAGAGGATTCGGAAAGAGTTGGATGAGTCTAATGGTGATTAAGAAGGTATGGCAGCTCAGAAAACTCATTCTGATAAGAAAAGAACTGAATTTGTTGGTGAGATCCAGGCCATGATTGACAACAATCCCTCCAAGTCAATCAGATCCATCGCCAGGGACATGGGAGTGCCTGAGTTTCTTATCAGGCAGATAGTGCATAAATACATTCAGTATTCCTCATACAAGATGAGAAAGGCCAGTTTTTATCCTTAGCCATCAAGGACAAGAGGAAAGACCACACTACAAAGCTTTTGAACAAACTCCAGCATCTCTTTCAACCAACATGCTTTGGCTTTTCACAGATGGGAAAAATTTCTGCCAGGATCAGATGGTGAACACACAGAATAACCATTGGCTTGCTGTGTCCCCAAAACATGTTCCAAGAATGATAAAAAATCAAACATCCAGTCAACATTGTGGTGTTTGGAGTGATCACTAGTGATGGTGATGTTATGCCTCCATGTATTTTCTCACTCAGACTCAACACGGAGACCTACATCAAGTACCTGGATGAGGTAGTGCTGCCCTGGGTCAAGAGAGTGGCTGCTGGAAGACACTTATGTCTGGCAGCAGCACCCTGCCCCATGGCACACAAGCAGGAGAACCCAGTCATGGCTGTCAGACAATTTGTGTGACCACATCACCCAAACCAACAAAACCAGATGAACTGAAGGCAAGGATTATGGCAGCATTCACCAACTTAAACAAGGAAATGGTCCAGAAGAGTTGCAGGAGATTCTAAAGTCGTCTGGAGGCAGTGGTTGAAGCCAATGGCGATTTTATTGAAAAAAATTTACTCTTTAGTATTTCAAAATATTTTTATGCAAATTTGGTGAATATGATATATCTGTTAAAATGAGATGTCAGTGTCATTTTCATTTTTGTGTAATTCAGACTACAGTTTATTCACCACACTCTGTATATATGTCTGTGTGTCTGTAGCTGTGTAATATATTTATATGTGTGTGTATATTCATAAAATCCATGCAAATAGATACAGACTGTCTTATGCAAGAATCTGAGAGATGGAAAAGAGATCGATTGTTGGTATGTAGTGCTGCAAATGACCTGAGGCCTGTGATGGAATGTACATTAAAACAATGCCTGAGATCTCCGTATGTGTAATATATATTTGTATCCTGCTAAGCCTATATTTGCTGATATATCTACCATTTATTTACCTGTTGATCACCTTCTGTCCCTCCATTCACTTCTCATCTCATGAAGCTAGCAAGCCATGAATGGCCACTTTGCATGCAAGCCTCATCCTTTACAAGCTCCTATGTATAAGAGACTCTACTGGTCCATTTTCATCACTGTCCCTCCCTTTTTCTCTAACTACTAACACTAATGCCCCACCTGCTCTGTCCCTATCATGATTACTTTGCTACTCTCCATCACCACCTTATCAGAACTGTAAATCTGTTCCTCTTGTCATCATCCTATATCTCCCTCTGTCTCATTTCCTTGCTTAGAATCATCACATCTATTTAGTTTTGTGAGTACTTGGTAACCTTACTAATGTTGGTGCAATAGGAAAAAAAAAACATTCTGTTAAGTGGTTGACATTAGGGTGGTTATCAGGCTGTAGAAAAACCAAGACTAAAACACTGGAGTATGATGTAGTCCCTATCTCAAAAGTGTTATGAGCTATATTGACTGCTGAGAGGTTACTCTTCAGCTTGTCCTTATATCTGAGCCATGGTCAACCAACATATGTATACATACGCACATATATTGGGTGGAGTTTCAGATTAGGCTGCACACATAAGTTGGAATTTTTGTTTTGACAGATTTTTCCAATTTTATTTTTCACTACAGCCTTTGAAATAATGGAGGGCATCTTTTTATGAAGAAAAATTTTCAAAACTTTATGTCCTCTTTTTTCACCTCACCACCCAACTCTGCCGGACCAATTTTGGTCAATTTCTTTGGCACTATGCACTTAAAAACCATGGAAGAAACCTTTTCAGTAGAAAAAAAGAATTGTAAATATTTTCAGAGGAAAAGGTGTGTGATTTAAGAAAGATTTGGCTGTTGTTTCTAGCACATTCCCTGACCACCTTCCCCAGTTCTTTGTCACTTCCATGTGTAAATTTTTCTCCCTATTTTATGCTATAAAAAATTTTGAAAATTTACGGTTTTTCAACCCCACTCCACCCCCACCACTGATCGTTTCTGTTTATAATTTTAAAAAATTGGAGAGCCTGAGATGGTCATCGCTGGGATTTATCCAATGATTTAAAAATGAGGCATGTAAAAGATAATTTATTTTAATAGCATACTCTACGGTTAGTAAATATGTTTTTTCTTACACACACACACGGCCTTACTTGGTTGGGGTGGGGGTGGGTTAAAAATTTAAATTGCCATTTTTTTCTTTTTTGCTTATATCCCAGTAATGGATCATGCATGTGTTACTCCTGCATCATCATTCCATAAAATGTGTCTATGTGGAGAAAAATATTGAAAGAATATCAATACTTGTGAGAATGAAAAAGAAGCAAGGAGGATGGTCTTGGGATGTATTGAAACAACTGCCAAATCTCCCTTGAATTGCATGTCTTATACTCGGAAAACATTTTTTTTACTGAAAAGGTTTCTCACATGGTTTTTTAAGTGCATAGTGTCAAAATCGGTCCAGAGTGGGATGGTGAAGTGAAAGTTTTCAAAAAATTTTCATAAATTTTCAAAAATGTTTTTCATAAAAAGATACCCGCCGACATCATTTTGAAGGCTGTGGTGAAAAAAGAATTGGAAAAATCCCTGTCAAAACAGAAAATCCAACCTACATGGGCATCTTGATCTAAAGCTCCGTTTGGCAATGTGATTATGAAGTTTGTTTCCCAAGCAAGGTCTCAGATTCAATTACACTGTGTGACAGCTTGGTTAAGGGTCTTCAACTATGGCCCCAGGCAACCAAAGCTTTGTCAGTGGAGCTTGCTTACCAACCACATGGTCCCGGGTTCAGTCCCACTGCTTGGCATCTTGGGCATCTTTGTCAGTGGATTTGGTAGACAGAAACTGAAAGAAGCCCGTCGTATATATGTATATATATATGTATGTGTTTGTCCCCCCAACATCGCTTGACAACCGATGCTGGTGTGTTTATGTCCCCGTAACTTAGCGGTTCGGCAAAAGAGACCAATAGAATAAGTACTAGGCTTCTAAAGAATAAGTCCTGGGGTCGATTTGCTCGACTAAAGGCGGTGCTCCAGCATGGCCACAGTCAAAAGACTGAAACAAGTAAAAGAGTATATGTTAATATGTGTTAGTGCCTTTGTCCTAATAGCATATGTTTGTAAACATACGTTGCCATCAAACAAGTTATGTTTTTTATTTCCTGTGAATAATTCAATGTGCATTTTTATTTATTGATTGACCAAAAAACTGTAGTGATAGTTGTATGTAGTAGTGAAGGCTCATGGCCTGGTGGTTAGGGTGTTGCACTCGTCATTGTGAAGTCATAGTTTTGATTCCCCAATTGTTTGTGCATTGTATTCTTGGACAAAGCACTTCATTTTACATTGTCCCTGTCCATTCAAGACAGGAACAATATTTACATAGGTCACCTTGTGATGTATTGGTATACAAGTGTAAGATGGTATCTCAGGAAAATCACTCAAATGTAGGTCTTGCAATCCATGTTTTGCATTCTGCAACCAACAGGATGAAAAGTACAGCCTGTACTATGAATCTCAGTTGGTTGGGACTTATTGTTCAACCATGTTGGAGTATAATGATGATGATAAATTGACATGTAATACTCTGGATAGCCTTTTAGTACATCCCATGCAAAGGGCTGTCAGGCCTTCAGTCTGAAGTAAGATTGAAGGACCTATATAAAAAAACATAACATCTATAAATTTTTATTTTTATCTTTTATCATTAGACTGCAGCCATGCTGGGACACAACCTTGAAGAATTGTAGTCAAATGAATCGACCCGAGTACTTATTTTTATAAGCTTGGTACTTTGTTAGTCGCTTGCCTAACTGTTAAGTTAAACACACCAACATTGGTTGTTGAGCAGTGGTAGGAGACAAACGCACTCATATAAGTATATGATGGGATTCTTTCAGTTTTTGTCAAGAAATTTTAATGGAATTCAGATCACTTTAACCCTTTTGTTACCATATTTCTGTTGAAATACACTGTGTTTGCTTCAATTAATTTTTTAAATAATGAAGAATTTAGTCAAATAAATTTACCATTATTAACCCTTTAGCATTTAAACCAGCTAAATATGGCCAAAATATTCTACCAGTTTTATGTTCAAACCAGTTAGATTGGGTCTTTCACATCTACCTTACAATGTCATTCTAAAAACATACAATCATATTATCACTGTTGAAGATTCAAGATGATGCCTGATTAATTCAAAACAATGTCAATAAATAAGAATTATAACACAATTTAATCGGAATACTATAGGATTAAGCAGGTATTTGGAATATAAATATAACATGAAATTTTGATGGAAGGTCTTAATTTAGATCGTTTTAAAACAGGAAGCTTGTATCATAGAACCAGAGGTGGTTTCAGGTGTGTGGGTATGAAAAAGGTTAGATATAATTCTCTACCTGATATCCAGCTTGTATGTTTTCTTTACTTCTACTTCCGTTGTTCTATTCAGTTTGCATTTTGCTGGTTGAGAGAACAAAAGGTTTTATTTTATGGGATGGACTGAATTTGCACCAAAGGCTAGTGGTCCAAAGAAGCACAGAAACACTCCTGAGGTTAGGCTGACTCCAAATACACTCAACCAGAAGCTGAGTCTTAAAAACTTGAAATCCATATAGTCACAAAAACAGAAATTCAGATTTATTATAAATTTCAAATACTTGAGAGCAGCAACATTTTGCATATTTGCTCTGGTTGTAGTCTATGTAAATAATCACTTAGTGGTATGTGTGTGTGTTATGTTTCAGATTAGTCATTTTTTTTTTTTTTTGCCAAATAAACACATTCTTCACTCGTTTATTAATGTTCTTATTTTATCTTATGTCTATTGTCTGGAAATATTTTGTCATGCCTCTGTGACCTCTTCAACAACTCTTCCATCCACATGTATTCTCCTGTTCTGTTCAGTCTGTTCTGTCTTTCTATGATATGTATCCTTATCTGCACATGCATTTGTGTCTGTATCTGTATGTGTGTATGCTTTGTCTATCTGTTTTGTATGTGTATTTGTGTGTGTATATATGGGTTTGCTTACTATAGTGTTTGTATCTGTACCCTTTGTATAGTTGCTACTGTTATTGTCATTGTTCTTGGTGCTACCAATATTTTGTATGTTGATCCACCCCTCACCTACATTTTCTCTTCTGTTACTGCTGCTGTTGTTCTCAACCCTTATTTTGATGTTGTTCTTGTATCTTTCTGTGTTTGTGTGTTCCTTCACATTGTTGCCATTATGGTTGTTGTTGTTATTGTCATTCATGTTGTTCCAGCCATTTGTGAAGTTTCTGTATGCGTGTATATGGGTTTACTTACTATATTGTTTGTATCTGAGTCTTTTTCTTTTCCCTTCTACCTTTAGTTGTCATGTTGTATGGTGTGGTGATGGTGGGTGTTATTGTTCCATTTGTGTTTGCTGTCGAGGCTTGGCCTATCTATTACTATGTGTTGCCTCTGTGATCTGTCTAAGTATTATGTCTGTTCTATGCGTTGATAATACCTTAATCTCTATGTTATTAACCAAGCCTCTATGTTCTACTTGAGCATGTTGAGCTCCTGCCAGTGTTCACCTGCTCGTCTATGTTACGTACTGTCTCCCCAATATATGTTGCTATTTTGTTTCTGCACTGCCCCTCAGTACACTGTAAGCTATAGACTATATTCCTAATGAAATTAAGTTATATCAGTTATTTTGTTTGTTTAAGACATCTCCTTTGATTTTTCACTACACTGGTATGGCATGGAACCTGTTTCTCTTGGATTACATTAGAGCTATTATCTTATCATATATTCAGCTATATATGTGTACTACTACCCACTTTTTTTATTGAGGCTTATATATTCCAATATTAGACTATTTTCTTTAGCCAATACATGGCAGTCGCTGATAAGCTTTATGCTTATAATTATTATTACTATTTACTGAATTCTTTCATCACTGCTTCTTCATTTAACACAGAATATATATATATATATATATATATATATATGACATCATCATCATCATCATTTAACATCTTCCCATGCATAGCTTGAATGGTTTGACAGGAGCCAGCATGCTCTACACCAAGCTCTGTCTGTTTCGGCATGGTTATATGGCTGGATGCCCCTCCTAAGTTTGTACATTCCTTCCCTTGCACACACATATCCTAAGCTGTAAGGCATTCTGCATGTATAACCATTCCAATAGGATTACTCTGGAAAATGGAAATAACAGGTGGTAGCTGACAACAAGAAGCACAGGAGCTTTTAAGAGTGCATTATGAGGTATTTGCCCCAAACAAATTAAAATAATGTGTATGTATGGATGTATATATGTATGTCCTTTTCAGTTTTATTTCAAGATTTCTTGTCAGAAAGAGCCAGTTTCTAACCTAGGTCCAAGGCTCCTTCATTGGAATTTCAACATCAACAACAGAGTATTTTAATATGTATGTATGTACGTACGCATGTATGTGTGTGTGTGTGCATGCAGATTTGTATGTTTTGTTTTATGTATGTATTCTGATGCATATATTTGCATATCTAGACATGCTCATATATACTCAAATGATAAACTTCTGGAAAGTTTTACAGTTTCAGTGATGGATTGGATCTATTGTCTTTGAATCAGCTTTCTCCTTTCTGGTTTTGAGAAGCCTAATTTCTCAAGATTGGTATTTGAGCAGTGTGTTACATATCCCAGTGCCCCAATAATCACAGGTATAAATCTGAACTTGTACTCTAGATAGTGTAACTGCAGTTTTCTCAATAGTTCAGCATAGGTGTTCTCTTTTCCACTGATCTTCAGCTTTATGTTAACATCTGCTGGGCAGCTGATTTCCACAACCATGCACAGTTTCTCTTCTCTATCCCAAATCATTATTTCAGGTCTGTTGTGCTTACATTTTATTGAGGTTTTCACTGGGACATTCCACCAGTACTCCTTTTTATTATGAGTAGCTATGGCTTCAGTCATACAGTCAGTTCTTATTTCTTTTTTTCTCATTTCCTATTTCTTTTTCAATGGATCTCATTATAGTGTCCTAGTTACAACATCATGTCTCATTGGTGTATGTATGTATGTATGTATGAAAGGAATTTGCAAATGCATTGCAGACTACCTGTTTTTATGCTGACAGTAACTCTAATAATTGAGGAAGCTATTTAGTCCTTGAGCCAATACCCTGAGACTATTTTGTGTGTACAGAATGACATACACCACAAACAAGTAACTGGGTAACCTGATCAATGAAAAACAGATGTGAATTAATGATAAACAATCTCTTGTGTTGTATTATTAAAACAAAAATAACACTTTATTTTAATGTCATCATAAGATATGCAATTTATACATGGAACAGCTCTTATTTCCTTATTTGTTTCTTAACATTTTTTTTCTTTCAATGTCATTGTGTGTGATTTATTATCTTTCTTCTTTATATATGAATTTTGCATTTGTTTATTTAAACAGGAAAACTTAATTATTTTGTTAATGGAAAATAATTATAGAATGATGAAGGCTGTTCGATTTAATTATAAAATGCAATATGAGAGTCATATTATATTACTGAAGTTAATTCAAAATACAATGATCAGTGTTGTCTAATTGACAAACATTTCCTTCAATCCCATTATTTTTGTTTCACAAAACTAAAAGATGGTAATATTCACCATTAAAAAATACTATTTCTCAATTCCAGAAACAAAATTAGCCATATTGTATGGTATAAAACTATTTATGAATAAGTTGTGTGTGTATGTGTATGTGTGTGTGTGTGTGTGTGTGTGTGTGTTATCTATACAGTGATCACTTGCCATATCTCGATTCACCTATTGTGCTCTCAGTACATTACAAATTTTTCTGGCTAATATATGTAAATTTATATCATGGTCTACTCAGTATATACTGGGTTTCTGCAGCCAATAGGCATTTATATTTTTTTAGATTTTAATTATTTTTGTGGTAAAATAAGCATTTTTATGCCTAAAAATAGAAATATAGTATAGTACTGCACTGTATAACACATTAATTAAAATATATTAAAAGAAAATATGTAGTGTACCATAAATGAGTAAACAAAGAATCGCACATACTGCATGGAAAATGAAAGTCGGGAGGTGAGTGCGGTGTTGTTTTGCATTTATAATAAAATAGATATATACAAATTATAAAAATAATGAAAAATCATATACAGTACAGTACTGTTTCTACTTCATAGATTTTCACCTATTGTGGGGGGTTTTGGAACATAACACCTGCGATAGTCAAGAGATTACTGTAAATTAGTCAAGGAATTACTGTAAATGGCAATTTCTGTTTGTC